>NC_084970.1:18898320-19198320 GCF_963691925.1 Scomber scombrus
ATAGTTTCAAAATCTGCATTGGTGGAATTAGGTGCGTTTGACTAGGGGGGCCCATAACCCCAAAATATTGGGATTTTTTAAAAGCACAAATTAAAATATAAAAAAGAAAAAATGATATGAAATCCTCGGAAACAAATTGATTGACAAACTCTTGAAAAATGGTAATGATACAATGAAACACCTGTGAGATATGACAAAAAGTATAACTCAATTGGACTACGGTTAATGAAGCTTTCAGAGAGCAGCAAGAATATTGTTTAGTTTTTACATTTTCTGTTTATTGAGAAAAAAATAATTTACTATCACTGTATAATGGTCCTATATGTCACATAACACAAGAGAACATACAGTAACAATTTCAGTGAATTATATTGGTGAAGAGTGCAACAGTGTTTTTTGAATGGTGATTTTTGAATTTTGGAGTAAATATGGGTCATATGCCATAAAAATGTGTCTCACCTGCAAAAAATGTTTTTAAAAAGTTGAAATATTTCAATTTTTGTATATTCTGGGTCACATTAGTCATAAGTCATAACATTTGAGACTAAACAACAAAGGTGTTCAGGGTGTTTTTGCTGCTCGCAAATGTAAAAATGGGTCAAATTTGACTCTGAATAGTATGTCAGGGTTATAAGAAGTAGCCTAATACCACAATGTTAAAAATGTTACATAACTAAAAGATAATCAGTAAATTGCGCTTAAAGAATAAAACACTTCAGATAGAGTGGCTCCTGTCAGTTACATTGCCAGATATTACAATTTTGGATTTGTATTACTAATGCATTTTATGTAAACAGCATTATATTACATGTGTGAAGTGGAACAAATTGTAATTATTTCATATATCTGGTAGTACTGTCTGGTAGATTAATCTGTAACAGTATCTTGTAGTTATCCTATAAGATTATGATAACAGACTGTGAGTAGAATATTTAGTGGAGAAGAACGTACAATATTTCCCTAAAAAATGTAGTGAAGTAGAAGTTTAAAGTAGCATCAAATGGAAACACTCAAGTAAAGTACAAGTACCTCAAAATTGTACTTAGGTACAATACTTTAGTTACTTTTTTCTACTGCTGTTTGGTAGGTTGATATGTAACAAAGTCTCTGGTTTTAGATGAAGCACAAATACAGATTGGGAGTAAAACACGCTTACTGTCAAGTAAGTAGTTATAGTATTTAGTGGAGTAAAAAGCACAATATTTTAGAACTACAGAGATAAATCGATTAATTAGTTTCCAACTATTAAATTAATTGCCGAGAATTTTGACAATCAATAAGTTGTCTTGTGTCTTTTTTTAATGTACAAATTCTCTGTTTTAAGCCCCTTAAATGTGAATATTATTTGCTTTCTTTAGTCTTTTATGAAAGTAAACAAACAATCTTTGGGTTGTGGACTATTACAGACAAAAAGTCCTTTGTGGACATCACCTTGGCCTTTGGGAAACATTTTTCTAACCATTTTCTGACATTTTATGGACCAAACAACTACTTGATTAATTAAGAAAGTAATCGAATCAACAGATGAATCGATAATGGAAATGATCGTTAGTTGCAGCCCTACTATATTTTCTTCTGAAAAACAGTAAAAGTAAATAGAAATAAAGTGCAAAATAAATAAACACAACTTACAAGTACCTCAAATTTGTACAAACTTGTCTAATTTCCAGTGAAATTAGTCTGATAACTGTCATTGGTGATAATATCATATGTCAGCTGGCTGATCAGTGGATTTTTGAAGTCAATACCAACATTTGTACTTCACTTAATACAGTATCTAAATACTTCTTCCACCGCTGGCAGATACCAAGGTTTGAGGTCTCAGTAGGAGGGTTTAATAATTTCAAAAAATAAAAAAAACCAACTAAAAACCAATAATTGACACACTGGTTGAAATGTTTAAAAATCTGATTTTAAATCAATTTTGTTTTCAAATGATGTATAAAGACTATAAGTTTGCTTAATCCATCGCAGTGAAACTGTAGTCACACAGACACATTTGATTTAGTTAAGAAAGTCTCTAAAGAAGAGCTTTTAAACATTTAAGATCCAAGAAGCTACTGATGATACTGTAGATGATACTTTCTCTGCCTGAATGTGCTGATTATTTATGTCACTGGTTTGATTTCCTTTGGATGCCTGTGGATGCAAACAGCAGCTGCCTGTCAAATGATCAATAATTTCCCCTTCTGAAAGGTGAATTATTATTGAGAAAGCAAAATCGTATAGAAGTTAAAAATGTGATCAGAAAACTTAAACTTAAACTAATGGATTTGTAAGTATTGATTATTTGTAGTTAACTGTATAGGATAGCGATATATTTCAGATTTAATTTTATTTAAGATTTAATTAATGGTCTAACTGTGTTTAGTAAGCTGCTTCTGTGACAAACACACACGAGGTCTGGTGAAGTATAAACAGTAGCTGGTTAGAAAAGGGCAGAGAAGCTTCAGGCTGTCATCAATCAAACAGTTTTGCTCAGGCATAGCGCAGCGCTGGCTGTTTTCTTTAGCTGCCTCACAGCGAGAGGGCTTGAACTGGTTCCCAGCACAGTTTAAAAAAGGTGGTACTATAATTAGATAAAAATGTACTTTTTTGCACAACAACAAATTACAAATGGACAATGGTACAATGGTTGACTTAAACATCTGATATAATACGTACTCCCTTAATTAAAGGAATTAAGGAATGATGGTCAATTTTCAACCTTATGTTTCAAAGCAAAGCATTCACATCACAAAACCTGACAATACTCCATAAATCTATATATTTTCATTCCCTGTATCCTACACCTGATGATCAGGCAGGTGATCAGGTAAAACATAAAACTGAGACTTCAAAATGAGGAAAACTTGAGCTTTAACTGCTGTAGCTCAGCTCATGACTACAGCCTCTCGTGTCAGATGTAGAGTGATGAAGTACAAATAAATAAGGTAAACAATCCCAAAGTAAACAGTCACTTTTGTTTGAATTAGCCTGAATATATTTGTTCTTGTTAAACCACAATGTACATGTTCTTCTCCTTGGACTGAAAACAAACCAGCTGCGTTTTGGCAACTTTTGTCTTTCTTCTCAGTGGAGAAAAACTGAAAAAAAGATGAAGAAGTTAGTCGTTAGTCACTCTGTGTTTACTGTTTAACGTGAAAATGGTTATTTAAAAAAAAATACTTTAAAGGCTCGTCTCAACCACACAGGTGTTTTTAAGTATTCAGTGTGATTAGAGTCACACAGCAGACATGTTATCTGGTCATAGCAGGGTAAGGGTCACACCAATAACATTAATGCTGCATGTAGGTGTTCCAGTAAGCTATGGAGTACTAGGATCCTGGACCTGTAAGACCCTGTAAGATACAATTAGCCTGGACTGAGGTGTATGATGGGTACATACCCACTGTGCTGAGAGGAGAGAGGAGGCCTAATATGGTGAATGAAGGGTGTGCAGTGATTTTCAAAAATGTAATTCTGTTTAAATAGGGTATAATTTAGGAGAGCAGTGTCATAAAAGTTAATCACTGAGTGTTTACAGGTAAAAGATTGACCGTCTCTCACTACCTGCTGCTAAAGTGCCCTTGAGCACGGCAGTTAACCCCCAACTGTAGTATAGTAGTTATAGCGCTCACTTCCAAGATATTGTGTGACTGACTGTGTTTATTACAGCTTATTGTAGTCAGTGACACAATTACAAACTGTAATAATATTACTGATTATAGCGTACATACATCGCACTAAAAAAGGTTTCAGCGTTCACAGAAAGAACCACATTTGGTTTTGAGTGCTGAGTCTGCAGTTGAAGTCCTGAACCTTTCTGACCAAAAAAGAGGAACACCATACTGTGATTGAAGATGTTTTTCTTATAAAATGTTGTGGTCTAATTATAACAAATGACCTCCAGGAGTTTGTGTTTACTGAAGTGGCTTTTTGTGTGACAAATGGATGAAGAAGCCTGTTTTTCCTTGTGCAGAAAGCTCCAGCTCTTGCCTATTTCTACAAATGTCATGCAGACATTAAACAAACAGTGATTACAGGATAGCGATGTACTTAAAAATGTTTATTAGTTTTAAAAAGACTTTAAAAACCAAGCGCCTCCCCTTATAAAAGCATTTTCTAAAATGCAAACAAAAAAGAATCCCCTTTACACTCCAACACAGCAACATTGAGGGCAGTTCTACAGCTCAGAGCCACTTACAAAAAGAGGAAGGGTAAAGTCTTCATCATGAGTGCTAACCGAATAAAGCCAAATGTTTTTACAGACACACAGTTAAGATAAACATAAAAAATGAGATGACAGATTCACAAACTAAATATAAATAAGAAAAGTTTGTCTAAAATGTTAAATAATGCTCAAAATGAGATTATATATATTACAATGACACAATCTGCGTTTACAGAATTTTTACGGACTGCGATCTGCATGAAACAACTGTCCATTTATTAACACACTTATAGATACGATCTATAACTTTTGGATTCTCATGTGTCAGTGCATGATATCAAGAAAGTAATTCTGACACAAACTTTTTTCTGGTAAAAGTTATATAAATGAGCAGAAAATCCAGTCCTAAAAAGTTTAGGGTAACAAGAGTTTTGTCTTTTCTTTTGTAATTCACCACAAAGTATATATGACGGTGTGGTGATAAGCTATGACACTTATAAAGTATGCTACATAACATCATAACAGTGCAGGTCAGATTATTGTGAATTCACAAGGTTACGTCGCCTGTACAAAACAACACACACTAAATGAACAGCAGTAAAACAAAACACGCTGGGTCACACCTCCAATCTGTACAACAAATGAAGTTCATGTGACCAACGATACAAACACCCTCTGAGATCTAATGCTAACATAGAGAAACAGTTCATCTATACATTACAGTGTTTTAAACCCCCTTTAAACATTTTTTACCGTTTGAGTTTACAAAAGAGCATCAACAACCGTAATAAAAGGAAGGCTTAATATTATTTAACTTTTTTTTTGTTTTTTTTACAGTGCTGCAATTGTTTCCTCATCTCTTCTTCACATGACAGAATATGTTTGTTATAACTCTACAATATGTCCACCACATGGGAGATTCACATTAGACGCCCAAGATCTTAGTGCAGATTACATTTAAAAGTTCATCTTTGGTACGGACATAAGGCTTAGACTCCCAAACCATCAGGAGCACCTTTGAGATGATCTCATTTGTTATAGTGCAGGAATCACGCTAGACTCTTCACATTTAATAAATGATTAGCTGTTATACATTTTTGATTGAATTCCTCAGGTCTGGCAGTGAAAATATTCCTTTATCATCCAAACCAAACTTAGTGCATTTTAGTAAAAAAACACGGATGTTGCAGATTGTCAGTGCAGCATGATGAGCGCTACATTAGCAAACTTTGGAGATGAAGTTAGTTCCTTTCAGTTTCATCTACTTTGTCCATTTCGTAATGTTCAGATGAAAAACACCTTCATACCAAATGAGTCATTTTCTGAGTGCTTATACTTTGAAAGTGCATAGAAGGGGTTAAATGTCATTTTACATGGTTTTAAAGATAAAGGGTTTCTTTTATAAATGCTTCCCTTTAGTGAGGTTCAGTGAGCTGTTTGACATGTTTATTGGTAAGTAATATGCATCATTTTTTTCCATATAGCATGTTACTGATATTTATTAGTATGTGTATTGATAGAAAAATTAGCAAAGACAAATTGTGGCCAAAAAAAAAACATTACAGTGATTGGCTCTAACTTCATGTTCCATGAGTCAGGTCTGAACATGGAAAGATGTTTTTAATTTAATGTACCTGATTCCTGCAACTAAATGCAGCAGCTGATCAAAATCAATACACTTCTGGAAACTTTTGACCTTTAACTTTCCAACCTCTGCTTACAATTTGTATTCATAACTGTATTTAATTGTACACTTTAATCCATTTGGAATGCCTTTAATTATCTTGATCAAATTATCTTCCCTAATCAGTAAATGAGCTAATTATGTTATTACATTTTCTCTGTTTGAATATTAAATTGTTGTTTTCCTTTTTCTTAGTTTTTGTAATTGACTTTGTCATTGTACATGTTTGTCACCCCTCTCATGAGTATACATAAAGGTTGAATGAATGAATGACAGTGAAAGAGATTCATTATACCTACATGTTTATAGTTAGAAGACTTTTTTTTTGCTAAATGTGGCTTATAATAATAATGATTCAGAGTGCATAAGGAAGCCTAAATATATTGTTAAAATAATCTTCAGATTGTCTGAGCTCTGCTTATGTTGCTCAAATCTCTTGATGATTAATTGATACAATATCAAAAATTAAAGTTGAGCCATACATCGCCTCCTTTTACGGATCAGGTAGCGTTAAATATAAACAGACACCCTTCATGCCATCATCAAGGTGAACCATCTATACAGGAAGTAACATTAACATAGTAGCATCATTATGTTTATATAAATAGCTGATACATCATGCTAATTCTTCAGCAAGAATATATTCACTGGATTTACACAAATGAATTTGGGTCTATTTCTGTCACTAGATGGGATTTCTATAAGCGTACACTTATAAACATTATACTATGTATAAACATGTTAGCAACACCACTGATGATAGATCCAGTTGTTTTCAGCCAATCTACAATACACATACATGTTTCCATGATGAAATATCATTAGTTCAATAGTAAACATAGTCTACATAACTTTTAATGAGATGATACCTGCAGTTTCCAAGATTATTAAACAATCATCAAACAATCAAGAAATATTGCTGGCTTATAAATAATAATCTTGTTTTGTTCATTTTCAGATGACTTTTTACTAAAAACTCCCCTGTTGTGAATTTAAATGGACTTTTTAATGAATCTAAAACACAAAATGAAAAACATTGATTTGATTTGGATTGGTTTAGTTTTAGGGTTTGTTTTTTTGTTTTGTTTTTGTTCGGTACCTTTGTTTACTTGTTGGAAATGCTCTTGAAAGAAAAACATATACAAAAACATGAGGTGATGTTCTCTGATGAAAAGAAACGACCAGCATTTTAATCAGAGTGTTGCAGCATCATTTCAGTTCAGTGTGGCACTTAAAATGGACAAACCTCATACTGTCCAGTGTTGCATTATAAAATGTAATGCCTGAAAATAAATTAAAAAAACATACAGCAACCACAGATTAACATGTTCAACATGATTTTAAAAAGCTTCTTCGATCAACCAATCAACCCAACAGTTGGATGATCTTTGCTTTCAAGCCACTCAAGTCCGCTCGAATGTGCCGTCTCGCTGGTGATTTGTTGAAACAGCTGATCGTTTGCCAACTCCTCTGAAGCGGCATTTTGATATTGCTGCTGATTGGGGTCAAACAGAAGGTTTGTGTCCAGTGAGTTAAGGTCATTGATGCTACTGGAGAGATCCGATGTCATTCTGATTTCACAAGGGAAATCTGTTCCCCCTGTAGTTAGCTCCGACACCTGTTCCATGAGCTGATTGCCAGCAGTGAGGCTGTTGTCGGTTAGGAGGTCTTTAACGGAGAAATCCAACTGCTGATGCTGCTGTGAGTTTAAACCTAGCAGCATGGACTGGGCCTGCTGCTTTCCAGAGGCTGATTGTACTTGGCTGTCACCTGCAGAGAGAATCATTTGTTCATTAATAGCATTTCCGATGAGGTAATTTGGCCTTTGCAACTTGCAGCTGCTGGTGGAGTTGGAGGCCATCAGGCTGAGGTGGTCATCAGTGCAGGAGAGGTTGGGGTCAGACTCAAGGATCTGTGTGAGGTTCATACGTGCCGTGTAGCTAGAGGGTAAATTATTGATGCCCAGACCTCGCAAGGTGTCATCGTGGTCCCCATCCAGCTTGCTCAACAGGACATTGGTGATGTTTTTAGTGCTGCACTGTTGGCCCGGCATGGGCAGTAGCTCAGTTTGCATCATGATGTTGAGTGGCACAGAGCGGCTCCTCTGAGCCAAGCTGCTCACCCCAAGGTTTCCCTGACTGTTGGCAAAGATGTTTAACACTTCAGCTGTCACTGCAGAGTTAAAGGGAGACACACCTGATCGGGGGATATTGGGAAGGCCACTGTTTCCTGTGTTTCCAATGACGGTCCTCTGATGTACAGCAGGGCTTACACTGCGACATCGAAAGGTTGCAGTTGTAGCGGGAGTGTTGGTGGATTTGTTGTCCAGAGGGGCAGGCACAGCAAAACCCTCCTGCTTGGTCATGTTAGTCATACTGGCTACCTGCTGCTGCACAGGCGAGATGGGAGTCAGGCGGCCAAAATGGCTGTCATGGTGCCGTGCATGAGGGATGGCGAAGGCGTGAGGCTTCTGAAAGTGGTCATCTATGAGGCCCTGATAGCTGGGTAAGATTCCCATTCCACTGTTAGACTTGTTTAAGCTCCCAACGCTGCTGTTGTAACTGCTGTTCATCCACTCCAGCCTGGTCTTGTCTGGGTGGGTGGCCATCGGCCTCTGCATGGGCTTGACAGGGCTGCTGGAGACGGTGCTGCCGTCAAGGAAACCAGTGATGCTTGAGTTGATGGGTGTAAAGGCGAAGGGGTTTCTGCACTCCACTGGACTGGGAGGCACAGTGCTGCTACAGTTGGAGTGTGGAGTACCAGCTGGGGTGTGACGACTGCTTCCCAGAGCACTGTCCACGGGGGTTGTGGAGGCAATACGGGAGCACGGGCTCTCTCCGGTCAGGCCTTGGAATCCTCCCATCATTTCCGATGTGGGAGTGGGTGTTGGGGTTGGAGTTTGGATTGGGTTGCCCCTGCTGCTGTTTCCAGCGTGATAGAAAGCAGTCATTGTCTGATTGGTGGACATCACATTGCCTGGCATCACAGCCTGTTGGCCTTGCAATGTGACGCTGTCTCCAAACTCCTGCAGGTTGTTCAGTTTCATCTGCTCTTCCATCTGCACCAGCTCCTCTACGATGCTGTCCTGAGTTACATCATCATCAAAGTTAAAGTAATCCATATCTGTCTGCATAGGGAGCTGACCCGACGATGAAGCTTGATCCAAAAAATCCATGGGTTCATTAGTGGGGGTGGACTGAGTGTAGGTCTGTTGTTGAGCTCCCTCCAAGCTCCCTGTAGTTGAGTTTGAACTCCTAAGATCACTGACACCTGAATGTTTCTGGAAGCAGACATTATTAGGTATACCATGCACATTAGCCATCGTGTGCCCCTGCTGTTGCTGTAGTAATGCGTGACTGACTGAGGTGCTAGTTTCCATAACAGTGGAAGTGTTTTTCCTCTGCATTGAGCTCTGTGTTTTGGCAACAGTGTAGAAGCCACTGGCTCTAATAGAGGAAGTGCATAGTGTTTGGACTTGAGTGGGCAAGATAGAGTTCATCGTCATCTCAACCTCCCTGGTGGCAGGAGCACTTTCAGGTCTAGCTGGACCACCTGGGCGGGGGACATTACCAACTGTGTTTCTGATCCCATATCCAAAACCAGCAGCGCCCTCTACTGGCTGCTGCAGCATAAAAACCCTTTTGATTGGAGAAACGACTGGGCTGAGGCCTGAGCGCTTCCTGAAGCTCTTAATAGACAAGAAGCCTTCCTTTGCTGATGTTGCACTGCTGCTTTCCCCACATGAAGGTACTCTGCTGGTGTTCAGTGTAGAGACAGCACTGGTATTCTGAGTGGAGGGAGATAAGTGCAAAGTGCTTGTATTATTAGCATTATTATTGCTGCCTTCACTAGGCACCACAGTGTTGGTGCTTGAGGAGGGGTTTCCGTTGTATTTAGAGCCGGGTATTTCCTCCAGGCCCAGGAAGCCTCTCGTCTGAGGGATGGGCACACTGGCAGCCCTCTGCACAGCTCCTCCAGCCCTATTAACCATTTCTCCTTGAGTCAGAATGAGACTGCTGGGATTTTGGTTTTGGCTGTTCTTGTGTATAGCTTCAACTTCCATTTCAACGTCGATGGTATGAGCGTCAGTAGCCTGACCCCGCCTGGCCACCGGGGCCAGAACATGGCCAGCAGAGGCACTCATGTTTTGACTAGAGCCAACATCCTCTGCAACTGTTGTACTGCTGATGCCTGCAGATGCCGGCTGCAAACTGGTATTTGTAAGGGAAGTGGTGGTGTTGCTGCTGTTGGGTGCAAGCGATATGGCTGCCATTTTGACCAGACTGACTGGGCTGACATGACACGTAGTCATCACAGTCTTAATGGGACTGCTGGCGATGATCATGGTTGAGGGCGAACGCAAAGTGATAGCAGTCGTAGATGAAGGCTTGGGCAGGATCTGTGCATAGCGCTGCCGAGCTGTGCGTTCCCCCACTGAGCTGGCTAGAATATTTTGGGGGGGTTTGGGGCTTTGTTTCAGTGGCTGTGCTGGCTGGGTCACCATTTGGAAGTTAATAGGCAGCACTTTGCTCTCCGCTGCTCCCACTGGACTGGGAGACATCAGCTGCCTGCTCCTCTGTACCTGCACAGATGAACAGACAATCAGAGTGGAACAAATCAAGATGATAATGATAAGGCCACAATAATAGTTTGTTTATTAGATTTTCATACAGTAATTTTTAAGTTTGAATCCAAATTTGAGAATAGTTTGAGCAGAGGGAACATTTTATAATGTAACTGTCATCAGCTACATATGAGTATTATCCGGCTGTTAAGTCTGACGTCACGCATGACGAAAATTCTATTTCCGGGTCCAAAGGCATCGATTAGTAATCAACAACAATGGCGGAACCCGTGAACCTTTTTACGATCACCTCTTATTGTAGTGACATGTCTGTGAGAGTGAAAAGGGGACGGAATTCGTATAATTCCAATAGAGTACAGGGTGTAACTGTTCTTCCTGATGGTTTAATTAAGGGCACTGTCCAGGCATCAATGAAAAAGAAAGTGTACAAAGTTGAGGTGAGTTAGCGGTTAGTTTGCACGTTCAATCAATCAATCAATCAATCTTTATTTATATAGCGCCAAATCACAACAAAGTCATCTCAAGGCACTTAACATATAGAGTAGGTCTCTAGACCATGCCATAGACTGTATATAAAAGGACCATACTCTTCAGGTTTAACTTTAACCGTTTAAAACACGCTGTTCTGCCAACGGAACAGGTCGGAAGTTGTGAGGTAGCGAAAGTTCTTCTGAATGTTTTAAACACCAACCCTTAAACATATATATTAATGCCATACATTGTTAGAAAGCTTAGATTGCCCTGATTCATTCAAGACCACTCACGAATTACATGGTTGCTCACAGCCGTAATAGTATAAGCGGCTAGCCACTCAGCTAAAGTAAGAACAGATAGATAGATTGACAGCAGTTTGAGAATGGATACGCGTGCAGATACGCGTTGAGAATCAGGCAGTCGCAAAAACGACAACTTGATGTCGTTTTTTGATTCAGATCTGTTGAGACAACACGGGACACAACACTGTGGCATACTGCACAAACGGAGTCGCTCTGGGGATTGGATTGAAATAGAATTTTCGTCATGCGTGACGTCGTGACTTAACAGCCGGATAGCGTAGTATTTTTAGCTGTTACACAATTTTGTGGTTTTCAGTTGCTTGTGCCTGATTTTCACTTTCTTTAATTCCAGGCTTAAGAAATATTAGCCAGGTATATCAAATACAGTAAAATTAATTATCATCTGTTTTGACTAGTCATCTTTGACGATTATGCAGACAAAGTTTTACATCAGGAATGTTTTTCAAACATGAGCATTATGCTCATATCCAAACAAAATTCCTCACTCAAACAATGACATGAAGTAACACTTAAAGCTGACTGATACGGTTATCATTAGGGGTGGGGGAAATTTCCGATTCGAACGTGGACGAATCTGAATCGATTCACACACGTCCAAATTTCTATTAAACGAGACGGTTCTAAAATGCGGAACATCTCCGGGACACTATGGGGAGCGCACCAGGAGCGGACACGCCGCACAGAGAAAACAAACAAGGCTGGCCGCAGCTACCCACCCCAACCGTGAGATCCGACCAGCTCCTTCTCATTTAAAAGCAGACGTGTGGAAACACTTCGGCTTCTAAAACGTCGACGGCGGAAGCAAACTGGACAAGAGCCACGTTATATGTAAGCTGTGTCGCGCTAAAATAAAATAGCGACCCTGCAGTAATGTTCTTTTATAATGTTAAATGTTCTGAGTTAATTCAATGTTTGGGATTGAATGAGTAGGTAGGGGCCGGAGTGCGAGTGTGACGGGGACGAGGGCTGTGTGAGTGTGCGTGCTTGTGTGTGTATGAGCAAGCTGGAGGAGAGAGCAGCAGTACACAGTTGTCCCTGTTTGTTGGTTGTTTTGGTGTGGTTACGGCCAACAGTAACCTGTACTGTTCAGTAATAAACGGTGGTTTGCCGAATAACTGCGTCGTCCTTTCCACACGTCCTGGCTGGCGGACGCTACAATACTTTGGCAACACGACAAACATGAGAATACCTGTTACCTTTGGTTCTGTACAATGAAGTTGTAACTTTCCAGTTTGCATGCATTTCAATTTGTTTAATAAAATATAATGGTAATGAACTCTTTTGTTCTTATTACAAATGCACTGTTTTTAAAAATGGCAAGTGATGAATGCTTATTCAGTGAGATAAAAAGAAATATGAAAAAGTGCATCAATATACATAAATTAAAGATGCATCAATAATCGTTTTATAATCGAATCGTAGCCCCTGAATCGTAATCGTGAGGTGCCCAAAGATTCCCACCCCTAGTTATCGTGTGTTTCATATTTGCCCATTCAGTATTTACTTGAACTGAAAACAAGAAATAAAAAAAAAAAATAATGTAACTCTGAACACATAATTAGTCTTGATACTTGTTTGATGTCAGTACATTAGGAATTTACTTATTTATTAGAATGAAATCAAGGCGTTTAATTCAAAACGCAGTAAGACTGTACTCTTTTCTAATTAATATATCACCTCAGCTGCTAAATTATTTAAAAAACTGGTGGTTTGGATGCAAATAAGGTTTAGCATTTTAAGTTAATCTAAATTTTTATCTGAGATGGAGTGAATACAGATAATAGAAGAACATTACACTCACCGTGATGGGGCTCGGGACAGCGGCGACCACAATGCCTATGGTTGGCTGAGGTGATGGAGGGACGGGGCTACTGCAAGGCACACTGGCTCTCTTCATTTGGGCCTCTCCAGGTAAGGGTGAATGCAGCTTCTGTTCCTGTTGCTTCCTCTGGATCTTCCTCTGGAGCTGCTGCTTTGCGTCAATGGTGGGTGATGACAAGGTCTTTATTTGAGGCTGAAAGGAATGAGCCTCAGCAGTGGGGATGAACGCCGAGACCATCTGAGGAGTCGTAATGTCTGCCGAAAAGAAACTTTAGAGATTTAGATATCTGTAATGCTAATGTTATTAGTAAAAGTAATAACATACATATCAACATAATGAATAAGCTGAGGTACATGGACAAAACATATAATCACAGCATGAAAGTGAACAACACAATAACTCAGTGAAAGCAGTAACGGTCAACAGCCAACAGATGCCGCTGTCTACTTCTGTTTTTCATACAGAGGGCATCGAGCCAAAGCAGCCTGCCTCACCTGTTTTAGTGCCGGTCATAACTGTGAGAGCTGCCAAGGACTTGTTGCTGATATAGTGGCTGTCGATTAGGAAGCGAGCCAAGTCTTCCACAGTATCGAACTGGCGTTTCAGCACCTTCTGGGCCCACTCGCACACCAGATCACAAGCTGCGTATCGCACCTCTTCTTTTATGCTGCTCAGCTGTCCAGATGACTCCAGTACATCACACTGGAGCTGAACACAGCAGATAAGTGGTTACATTTTTGACACACTGCATTAACAAGACAAAGCTGGAGTCGGAATAGAAATATTAACAGGAAAGATGTGGACGTGCTTACTCCATCTCCTGGTTTGTGTAGATCCAGACTGGGTAAAGATGGCATGTGAACAAAAGGCCTCTTCCTTAGTCCACTGTAGCAATATGTAAACTGGTGTTAAGATTGAACACGTGATTCCAGTGAATGAACATATGCAGGCAACATAACTGAGGTACTGACCAGTGCACACAGTGGAAAAACAGGGAAAGCCGCTACATTTAGAGAACAGTTTGCTTATTGACTGGTCAATAACAGTCAACATTACATTAAAATACATTACACTACACATACATTAAAAATGATTCTTTCTAAATGATCAATTTGTTGAGTTTGAAGTAAACTCCCTTTAACTGTCAAATATTTAAAGTTTTTCCATATCATAACACATAAAACTAATGAGCTATGATCTCACTTTTCACAATTTATTAACCTGAATGACTGAGGTCATAAATTGAAACAAAAATGTATACTTTGACGTCAACACAAAAGTAGAAAACCCCCACAAATGCGCCATGAAGGTCAAGATCACAGCGATTCCCCTGAGGGTCTCTGTATTATGCTACTGCTTCCGAGGCAGAGGGGGGACTTTATTTCATTTCACATCTATATTTAGAGAGCTTATGAACTGCAACAGCAGATGGTCTGTGACCAGAGACAGGGGCCAGACTGGTACAATCCATTCCAGTGAAGGATATTTTGATTTTCCTCTCATGCCAAGTCGACGCGCCTTCATGTTTGGGAAGACATTTTTCATCATTTTTCCAAAGTCTGCAGCACTGAGTGGGTGATAGTTCAGATTGTCACAGAAGCTCCTGGAAGATATAAATCAGAGTAAATGTAATTAATACAGAATGAACAAAAAACAAATCAGTGTTACAACTTTTTAAAAATTATTTTACAATTCAAAGACATTTTCATCAATGTGTAATAATAAAGGTTCAAACTATTTAAGCTGCTCTAATAAATATCTTTATATTAACAATGGATCAGATTGCAACTGTAATGTGAAGGGCTCGCTCACAATGACAAACACACAGAAAATGATCACCAGCAGCTCTGAGGAGCGTTTTAATGTCTTTTAGCTCTTTGTCAGCCAGCAACTCTACTGCTGTGGTTCAGTGTCACTGCTCTCATTAGCGTTGTTTCCAGTTGCAGCTCTTTTCAGCAAAACTGTACAACCTGCACAGCAAAGTTAGTGACTAGCTGATGGAGCATTTAGCAGCTAAAGAGACAGATATTTCCCTCAGAAGTTCTTTGACACCAAACCAGAGTTGAAAAGAAAGTCATAATTGGACTTAAATTTGTCATGTTGACACAAACATGACTCCAAATTAAGGTTAATGTCGCTCTGTATCTGCTGAATATGTAAACATGCAGGTGTTTGCTAACACTTTCGCCATATCTGTTTAACAAGAGGCTTAGCATGCCCTGAAAATCAGGTGTACAACAGATGCAACATAGCAACTCTGACCACACCCTTCACTGTTGCTGGCTGTGGCAACATGTGTACATGTGTAGTGAAACACTGCTTTTCAGCCAGTTGGTAAGTTCATTTTTAACACGATAATGTCATTGTTGTTTTTAGAGCTTGTTGTGGCACCCCCAAGTGACCAAAAAGATGAATTCAGCTTCAATGTACAAATAATCAAGACAAATTGCAACAGTAGAGTTCAAACAGAGATATAAACTCGCAGTTGGATAGATTTGTAAAATTAAAACAAACAAAACTCTAAATTGATCCATTTCTTATATTGTGGTGATTCTGCATCACTCTCATTCCCCTATTCCATAAAGTGCCTTTAATAGTTAATATTGAGGAAATATCCAAAATATGCACCATATACAGACATGCATTTATGTACCATAAACTGTAGTTTATTTATTTTATTCACTTAACTGCTAACTTTGCTGCTTGGTAATTTCTTTCTTGTAATTAAAGTAGTTATTTATTGATTTATCTAGACGCTCCACAGAGCATTTTGATACAAAATCTATTTTCCATGTACCATTGATCTTTATTTGGCTGTTTTTACTTTGGTTCATTGCATGTTCAGAGCAGACTGCTGGCTGAATATTGTCAAGGTGTTGAAATGTGTGTATGGAGAGGTGGGGGTATAATCTTCAAATGTCTCCATCATACTATTTAGAGTCCACATGCTGCATGCAAGGCAACCGTTTATGACCTGTAAAATACTCAAGGGAAATTAAATAAATAAATAAAATAACTAATTAAAGATTTCAGTATCTGTAATGACATCTGTGGTTAAATAAAATGTTTCATTGTTTTGAAGTGAAAGTGCACTGCGTCTCTTTGAAGCCGTTTCACCTGTCTATGCGAAAGGCGCCACTATATTTGGGGGCCACTGTATTTCTGTTCTAGTAGAGTTAAAAAGACAGTTACATAACACTGTCAGAGCATTTCAATGACTGTCTCAGACTTTCCATTCTAATATTACCGACACATGCTGCTTGGTGATTCCCATGCCTGCAGCGTCTATTAATACTGGCGCTTTAGCCGGCAGTCATTCAGAGGAGAAAGAGAAATGAACATTAACAGCCGTCAAATAACCAATAAATAGTCAAATGAAGTAAAAACTGTTTTATTCTGTGTGTGTGTGGTTTATACAAAAGTGTTTAGTCTCAGCAGTACTGACATAAATCTTTAATCTTATTAAAGACAACATGAAATTTCTGTAAAAAATACTTTCTTTCTCTGTCAGCATGCTGTTTATACCTACTTGTATTCATCATAGACCTCCTGTTTGGGGAGAGAGGTCTCCGGGTATTCCTCTAAATGATTGCGGATCCAGTTGAATGCATGCACCTGCTGCGTGCGGCTTGATGACAGGGCGCTCTGGTCACTGAGGAAAGATCATTGATTAACGATTGACAAGTCACAAAGCAAAAGGAAGACACCTCGCTGAATCTGTAACATTAGTCCTGAGAAATCCTAACAACTGTGTGTGAAACTGGTGGTACTGGTTAATTGAGTGGATAGTGCACAGACTGACCACTATCCTCTGAACTGAACTTAAATACATTTTCATCATCTGTCCGTATATCTAACAGGCAGATGGATCTTTACCTTTTATCAGGGCTGCTGCTGTTGGGACCAGAAGGCAACTTCAGGTAGAGGTAGAGTTTTTCAATGTCTGAGAACTTGTCAACATCTAGCTGTAAAGATAGAAAAAGGGGAAAAAAGGGAATTTTAATAATTGGGTTTCTAATTTACAGACACAATGTATTCTCCTGTCATGATTTTTAAAGCCGGGATAGTCCTGTTATAACTGCAGAGTGCACACATACTGAAAGTAGGAATAATTGCTGGATAATTCATAGTAGTGAAATTCATAGTAGTGAAGGGTGTCCAACAGCTCATCTGCCTTTTAAGGCTGCAATTTAAGAACATTATCATTTTCAGTTAATCTGCAGATTATTTTCTCAGTTTATCAATCAAAAAAACAAATACAGCAAATACAGACATTTGCAAAACTGACACCTGTGAATCTTTTGCATCTTTACTAAAAACTTGACTAAATAGTTGCTGATTCATTTATTTCTTTTCAAATAATCGATTAATCAACTAATCAATTCAAACTTTTAGCTTATTTTCTCTGCAAATGTGGCAGTAACTCAAATAAGCAGCCATGTCTGGAACTGATATAGATGCTAATACAACCAGAAAAAGTTAAAAACCTGCAGTAAAAAAACAGCTCCAATCCATCTAATGCACATAATAATATTTTGTGGATTTGGAATATGATCACACTGAGTGACTAAAGAATGAAACATCTTGTCTTGTAAATCATGCCGGCAGTGGATTATTGTTTGCGTTTTGGATGCTGTTCGTCTCACTCCGCTTATTTCCTGTCACATCTCAGTAGTCTACTATTAAAGGAAAAATAAAGGTATAAAATAAATATTAAAAACGATACAAACATACAACCAAAACCAAAGCGGGTCATCATAAATCAAATAAAGGCACATTCAAAATAAGATCATGTCTGCTCATTGCATGGTCCTCTCGAACCTGTCACTCTCATTCATTCATACCCAACACGCCACACACACACACACACACACACACACACACACACACACACACACACACACACACACACACACACACACACACACACACACACACACACACACACACACACACACACACACACACACAGACCAGCCCCTGCTCATAAGACCCTGAGCTACAAACAGCCTTCAGCCCTTCTTCAAACGGAAAAAGAAACATGATACGTTTAAATTCTGCCTGTTTGACGGCAGCAGACAGCAGTGTTGGATACTTTTCAGCATCATGCATTAGCATCATGCATCTGTATAGTTTTCTACTACAGTAATAGTTTGGTTCCCAAAAACCAAAAACTATTAATTATACCTACAATTTCTAAGAGATCAGGAACAGAAACATAGCTAAACTTGAAGGCTGTGATCAAAACATAAACTGCAGAAAATTCAAAACATAGGATTTGAACCTGTTTTCAAATATATTGACGACTTTTTAATACAAAAACTATATGTTATTTATAAAGGTTTTTTTATAGTAGAGGTTTTAGTATCATGTTTTGGCATACACTAAAACAAGCCTAAATTATTAATTATGATTCAGTTGTGAAATTCATGAAATACTTAATTTTCATTTATACTGTAAGTTCACCTAAAAGTTATTGTCTTTTATGCTTTTTCATTTTTCACAAAATCAGTAAATTATACGGATAGGGTCTAAAAGCATTATCAAATTCAAAACCAGTATCAAATCCACTAATTGTATTCAAACCCTTTTAAATCATTTCGAATCTTATCAGGTTTACTTTTCAACATTTTAAAGTAACTGAAGGCTTAATAACTACGACTGAGAGATGTCTAATAATCTTTTATTGGCAGAGACGCTACAACTTTTAGTGGTAGCATAATGTTCACAACCTCACAACCTGAAAATGAGATGTTAATTACAGTAGATGTATTTCACTCTATTGTACTTCATCAGCTACATACTCTGAGTTATGAAGGTCCTGACTCAGAACTATTAAATTGATCGGATTAAAACTAGTCAAAGTTGATAAAAGATTAATTGTGAAGTTTAACAAACTTGGGTATTTTGTTGACCAGTAAGCAGATCCAGAAGGGAGTCACCTATCTGAACCCAAGTTAAATCTACCACTGAAACAAAAAGGACAACATCATCTGCAAACAGCAGAAATATCAACCTTACACTACAAATCTGGTGCATCCCTAAACTTTACCCTGTAGCGAGGATTAGCACATTTCTATGACCTGTACTGTTGCTATTGAAATCTGAACAGGAAAAACCTCTGGCCAGCAGTTTGTCCCGTCTAGTTGTGCCACATCAACAGAAAATACACATCACATAACCTTATACATGACCCTGAGGTCTGTTCACACAGGCTTTGTTTATGCCACACAGAAACAGTGAAGCATTAGATTCCAAAACAGCTCAGCAGGAACATGCTGAAGAAAGAAGAGAAAAACCACTTGATGCAGGCATCATCCTTTGGAAAAGTTTGAAATAAGATGCAACCTACACAGCTCCTCCTTGAAGTGAGCAAATTAATTGTCACTTTGCTCCTTTTTCCCAAGGTCTAAATATCCATCCATCTTTTTCTCACTTGCTTTCTAAGTTACCTCCCCAGTACTTGTTTTCTAGAGTAATGAGTGATGAAGGATTACAATCTAGGCAAGGTAATCCAGAAACCAAGGTGTAATTGTGTGTTTTGGAGTACACTGACTCATGTGACAGAGGTAGACTGCAGTTCTATAGACAAAGTGCAGACGTTGGTTGAAAATTCAAGTGTTTTTTAAAACTAAGCCCTAAACTCTAAACGGAGGATATGTTAATGTCACTTAGGATCTAAGGCTCTAACGGCTCCAGACATTTCCCTGCACCCACATGATCTTTTGCCTTCCTCTCTTGAGTTCAACAACCTATTCAATGCTGTTTAAAAGTAACTTAAAACCGTTTCTTCAAACATCTCACATTTGGGCTAGGTGGGAAGACAATGAACACTGTGTCTCTGAGCCTAACAATATAGAAATATCAAGCATGAATATGCTGCATGCAGCTCAAATCCTCTGCTTTTAATTCTTCCTTTACGACAGCTCACTGCATGGTGAGTGTACAAACACATCCACACACTGCCAGCAGATGCTTTCACTCAGACAGTTTCACGACTTTTAAATGGCTCCTAAGAATAAACATACTCCATCCTTCTTTTCTAATTGGCTTCTTTGTAGTTAGGGAACCGCAGATCACAGATGGCAGTAGTTAACGCACCATCAGCCATGAGGAACACAAGTAAATACACATAATTCTCATCAATAACTAGCGGTTCAATTGATCTATGGACTGCAGTTCAAATGCTTTCGTGCTAACAGGATTGCTGTTGATCATACAGAGGACATCCCTGGCCTTTTTAGTGTGACTCACCTCCTGCCCTAATGACTTCGGCTGTCAGTGCCTGGATGTCACTGTGTCTTCAGATATACACAATTAACTAATTTCCCAGTGTCCCCCTTCAGCTTTTCATAGCTTTATTAAAGGGATCCTCTAGTCAAAAATACATAAATAAACTTAAGCTGGCAGACCTATTTGCTTTATATAGTCATAAAATTAATCTACAACTGAGCATCAGCACCATTTAAGTATATTTTCACAATGTATTAACTATGAACATCATTAAAATTACAACTAAATATGAACAGCTATAGTCCAGCATTGAACACCTCTTAGGACCAAAAAGCAGGGCCAAAGGATAACAGTGTTGTTTCATGTAGTGTCTGTCCTATACGTTGGTCCTGAGCAGAATTAAACTCTATCATTACAGTTAGTAATGAATAATCATGGTTCCCAGATTACACATGAAGGCCAAAATATCAACTTTACACACAACATACAGCATCTCAATCTTTAGGAAGACTGCCGTGACATCTGCTGAGCATATTCATGTGTCAAATATACACCTTTATCTTTAGTCTTGTTCAAAGATAATATGATAATACTGTTTATTCAGAAATCTAAATGACAATGTTTCCCTTTGACCTCTAACCTACTGATTTATCTTCTAATCATAGTGGACATATGGTCCGTCCACTGGTCTTCAGTGTGTAAACTTACCTGAACATTTTGACAATGACCCGTTAGATGCTGGTTTGGTAATTGCTCTTCAAAATCCTTGTTAGTGACTTGTAGCTACAGCAGCTTTGTCTATTCTGTACAGTGAGCATTTCTGGTATTTTTCCAAATCATTTTTTCTTCATTCATAACATAAAAACTATCAACAACACTTTAAAAATGTTAAATATAATTTTTGATTGCAAAGAGGGCTGATAAAAAGGGATTTCAGGGAACCCCCTTGTGTTACACCTCGAGATACCTCGTCCCTGCAGAAGATGAGCCAACCTGTAGGAGTCACTACCACAACCCAGTTTTCTGGCCTAAGCTGCAACCTCTAGAGGTTCATCTTAAAACGCTGGTGGTTAGCTGTTATTTCTTCAAATGAAGCCAGGGGCCACATAAACCAATCAGAAAACAACTGTGTTTCAGCATTACATGCATGGGCAACTCATAAATCGCAATTTATAGATTAAAGACATGTCAAGAATACTCACCAGAATGTTTTCCACCTTTGATTGAACAGATTTGCTGAAAAATAAAGACAGTATAAATTAGTATTGACGCTGGTGTAACATGAGCGCTTGAGTCTAAAGTGTATTTATTTATAAAGCAGAGGAATGTTTGGTATGAGACGACCCTCCCTTCAGCATCTCTCAGGTCATGTATCCCACCACCATGAACACTTGCTGTCATATGTAAAAAGAGAGACGAGCACTGAGTTAACAATGTCTCGGTCAGTTTCATCCTATGTGGATTTCAACTATGATTAAAGAATACACCTTTTACTGGTGGGTTTTTAGTCATCACATTAAATCACACTTTTTTTTTTTAAGTGAAAAGAACCTTTTAGATTACACAGATACCTTTTAAGAGTTTTCCTAGGTGTTTTATTGTGATGTGTGATTTTAATGTAAATGCTCGTGCCTGCTGTATACTCTTCAGTAAAAGTGCAAGACAAATCACCTTTTTACAACAAGAAATATCCCACAAAAACAAGCATTACATGACGTCTATGTGCTCATTCAAAGCAACGTTGCAGAGTCAAACTAGACACATGAATAACTTCTCCAGGTTAAGTTCCTAATCTGCAGGTCAGGTCGTTGACTGTGAGACAGAAGTTACGTCGCATTTAAAGACTCTTACTCCATGACACCGGGCAGAACGAGCAGACGGCCCTAAGCCACGACAAGAACAGTTCACATTAATTCACTGTTACTAGGGGGCCAAGGATTTCCCAGCACTAAAAGGCCTTCATTAAGCTGTTTGCTAGGCAGATTTGGCAGGTACAATGAATGACACCTGATGCCAGTTTTTGCAGAGACTTGCATCAGAAAAAACAAACAAACAATGGAAAAAGATTAAATCAAGAGATCCTTTAAATAATGTGTGTTCATCCAGGTGTAATTCAGTCACTGATTTGGAGGCTGGAATGAAAACCAGCAGGAATTCACTACAGACTATCAGTCCACATGAACACAGAGCAATGTTGGGGTTGCAATGAACTTGCTGACCTGTCTCGTTCTACCATGATCTACTTAGCAGCAGGTCGCTGAGGCAAACATCAATATTTATACTCTAATCCTGTTAAAAGGTAAACACTTAGGGAGTGGGACAAATATTCAATATGTTATTGATGAACTGGCACCAGCGTCATGACGTATTTCTGCTGAGGCATTTCCTTCCTTCATTGCAGACATTTAAACTCTGAACTGTTCTGCTTTCTGGTGGTTTAGCCACAGGGCATCTTGAGGCAGTTTGACATTTAAAACACAGTTCATGAGTTCGCTCACATTCTGAAGAAAAAGGCTCATTTTGGTCTGAAAATGGCCTTAAATCCAAAAAAAGGCAGACAATGTACACCAGCTACTGTAAATAAAGTAACCTTTTTCGTAAGAAATTTTTTTCAAAGAAAATCCCAAAAAACACCTAAATGAAAGGAACAGAGAGACCTAATAAGTTCAACATGTGTTTGAAACAGCAAACCAATTTATTAGACCACCAACAACAACAAAAAAGGATTATAAGTGGCTCTTAAACTGACTGGCATTCAACTGCATTGCATTTCATTGTTGTTAATACATTTCACTTTTACTGATTTCCTGATTTAGTCTTTTTGTATATTATTCTTTATATGAAAGCAGTAATTTCATATTTCATTGTGGTACTGGAACTGGAATAATAATTGATTCATGGTTAATTTATCCTGTATGAAACAGGATGATCGCAGCTCCTGAGATGTAAGCATTTGCTGCTGATTTATTTTTATCAACTGAAGACCCAACAATGTTCAGCAGTCAATGTAAAACTTAATTATATCAGAACAATTCACCGACAGCACTTCTACGGAGCTCGAGGAACTACATAAGTGTTGGTTTCAGCGTGCCAGCAATGTTTAATGATGGAAATAGGGAAAACGTCTAGACAGGCGGGGGGAATGTAATGTAGATGAGGACTACTACTGCAGTGTCTTTAAATAATCAGTAAACAAGCACGAGATGTAGAGGAGACTGTCAGATGAGGGTACGGGTGATCTAATTCAGTGTTTTGGGACGTAAAGGAAACTCTCCATGTTCAGTGGTGGAGGTAAAAGTAGCAATACCACAATGTGAAAACAATATTAAAAGTAATAATCCTGCCATCAAAAGGTTACTTATGTTTAAGTATGCATGTCAGACTTATATTAATTACAATATGGAATTATTGTTAAAGATGTATTCACATTTAAGTAGCATTTTACTGTTTATCTGATAAAGTTGGAGCTAATTTAAATTGTTGAAGACACAGTTGGTTAGTTTGAACAAAGCATCATCGTATTCTAAAATCTGATCAAATGTTTTATATATACATAATCTTAATCTGGAGGGTAACTATAGCTGTCACATAAATGCAGTCATATGTAGTAAATAGTATAGGCTACTACAAGTACTGTGTTGTCCTCTTATGTGCACTTGATGTTCTTATATGTACTGTACCGTATCTTTATGCAAGGTAACACACCAGCAAAAGACACATTTCCATTATTGCCTGTGTTAATGGACAATAAAGTTTAAAATATTTGCCTAGTGGAAAACTCAGATAAGTTAAATACAATTACCTCAAAACTGTACCTCAGTAAAGCACTTGAATGTGTGCTTAGCTACATTCAATCAGTGTCCATCTGATCCTACATAACAAAGGCGACTTCCCAGACCTGATCAAAAGATTTTGACCTTTAAGACAACCTTTCACAGTCAGACCAAACAGTCCTGAAACAAACTACTTCAAGACATTAACAGTTAGCTGGAAAAATGTGTCGTAAAACACAAGTTACACATATTAACATAATTAGACACAATTAACAATTTCCCCCTGAAGTTGAACAACAGAGGCAGATTTTACAGTAATGTGAGGACAGCTGTAAACACCACATTCATTAAAAACTCACTCCAGTACTGCACTAAACAACTATTTTTAGAATATGTACTTCATTTCTTCCACTTAATCCTAGTAATACTTCAACTTCCTTGCATTTCAGAGAGAAATATTGTACTTTTTACTCCTTCACATTTATGTTACAGGCGTAGCTACTAGATTTCAGAAGGAAATGTTTTGCTTTATACATTTATTTGACAGCTAGAGTTCCTAGTTCATTCACAAATTAATATTTTACCTTTAAAACGGATGATCATCCGATAAAATATGATCGATAGATTTAGATTTGACTAATTAGCAGTACAAGTAAAGTGGCTTCACCTCAATCAACTAACAACAGTACTACTTACACATGAATGCCTCACTAAACCAATAAAATATTTTATAATAATATCTTTTTTTCCCTGCTCAACAAGTACTCTGCTTGCATATTGTGCATGCTGGGCTTTGACTGGTAATACAGTATTTTTGTGTTATTACTACTTTAACTTCTTTCACCACTGTATATATTGACTTTAACGAGTACACACTCTATACATTGTGTATCTGATGACGAGTTTGAATTGAGGCATCACACCATGCACAGCAGTATGTGGACCCCTCCTCACCAGATGGAGTTCTTGATCCTGAGCTGCAAAGCGGTGGCCTCAGCGCCCTGCAGCCCGGCGGGGAGCAGGCCCGCCCCGCGGTCCGTCTGCAGCTGCTGGGGGTCGTCCTCCGCCATCACAGCGGGCCTCGGGACGGGACGGGACGGGTCCGGACGGGAGGTGTAGACGGGGTGTAGTGGCCCGGCAGGGTTAATCAACATGGACCGGAGGACGGTGCGATGCTAACGGGACAGCAGCACGTCCTGTTGTTGTTGTTGTTGCCACCCAGCTCTCCTGCGACATCTCTCGCTTCAAGTCCCTACACTTGGTGAGTTTAAGAGGCTCCGGAATAAAACTACGTGTGGCTGTCAAACGCGAAGTGATGCACGGAAATAAATAGAAGAGGGTGTAAACAGTGAACGGACATGTGGAAAACAACTAGCTCGTCCCTCCGGTGTGCTCTGCCCCTCACGGTGTGGGATTTCTCTGCATGTGCATGGTGAGTAGTAGCTGCTGGGTACACGCATGCGCACTGGCACTCCAAACATTAAAAACAACATGTATGCAGAACAAACGTGATGAAATGTTTCTGCATTTAATCAAACCATAAAACAAAAATGGGAAAGTTATATAAACTTGTTATTTTAAGTGAATAAATTAATAATATAATAATAATAATGATATGTATATCTATTGTTACATATGATTGAATTGCCAAAAAGAGATTATTTAAAAATACATGACTTCTAAATTAGGCCCACTTCTATAATCTCTGCATATGCAATATATTTTAATTTCAAAGTTTAGTTTCAGTCCATTCTCAGTCTATAGCCTATACACTGGAGGCTTAAAGTCCCCCTCCACTCAAAAATATGTTTGTCTTCTTGTGTCTTCTGTTGAATGTTTGAGCTTCACTTTGCAGAATGATGTATGTGCAGAGATTGACACTAAAGGGCTTTTTTGACATTTATCTGTGCTCACCTTAAATCTGATTGGGTTGGCCCGCAAGTATTATTTGTGTTATCATAACTAGTTTGGACCAAACAGGGTCCAATATTTAACTTATACAAGTGTGATGTTGAAATGTGAAACTTCCAGTGCACAAACACTGATATTGGACTTTACAGTTAAGTAGGAGATATATTGTATCCAGCTGTTAAACTGTTGAAACTATATATTTGCATATTCATAATGAAGAAGAAGCAGCAGACATCATTTTAATAATTTTAATAAAGTATTTATCTTTTTTTATTGTTGTTGTTGAAAACCATATCAGACACACATTATTGTTCCAAGCAAAGTATTTTAATACATTTTTTTTCACATCGCAGTTGTTATGTTACTTATGTTATGGTATACTGGACAAGATGGCTCCAAACTAGTTGTGATGTACTACTCACTAATAATACTTGCAGGCCCACCCTTAAAATCAGATTTAAGATTTAAAATCATGCACTCAGATGAAACTTTGATGAGCTCAGAGAAACTTTACACTTTCAGCAGATGAATGTGAAAGCAGCCTTCTAGTGTCAAAATCTGCACATAGACCATTCTGCACAGTGAAGCTCAAGCATCCAACTTGAGGAACAAGAAGAAAAACATATTTCTGACTAAAGGGGGACTCTTTTTTCTACTATGATAATTATACCCTGATGCTTGACATTGTGACCCATCCTGTCAAAGAGAGTTTACCCATCAAAATGTTTAAAATCTACATTTAGATTTTAACCAAATTATTTTAACTGACAATGTGTAATATTGTGTATGTAATATTTCACCATAGAAATACTACTGCACACAATTTCTAGAGAAAATGAAGAGGCCTGATGACCTGAGATCAGTCACATGTGTCTACTCTTAAAAGCAAACTGAAGCTTTCCTGTTTTCTCGGGCTTATGATTAGTTATCATTAGTATTAAGACATCATTATTTATCACTTTTTTTTAATCACTAGTTACTGCTTTTGTAACCTGCTGTAATACACACTGTATTATGTTTTAAAAACGCGACCCTTCCTGTTTGTCCTCACATGGCCACCGTACTGTGAGCACACTGAACACGTTGCTATGCGACCAGAGCTGCGTCTCCTCCGTCAGTCACGATGGCTGAAAGAGGTCTGAATAAAAATGTACAGTCCGTCGTCCTACAGGTTTGTACCGTCTTTTTTATGTTTCTAACCGGTTTCATCAGAGCTGTTAGTGTGATTCTAAAAGTTTAAACCTGATGATTTGGTTTTAGCAGGTGAAGTAGCTCACCTTAGTCAGCAAACTACAACTCAAGCTAATGTCTTCCTCCAACATTTGTACTGACGACACTTGTACACACTAACAAACATTAAGTTATATTAAAGCGTTTTGACTGTTTAGTTAACGTTACATCACAAATGATTAGATTGATGCAGGGAGCCAAACTTCCCTCTTTCATTTTGACTTGTTGGACTTTAATTTATGATGCTGTTTCGATGTTTTTAATTTATGTTTTTAATACTGTTTTTATGTTGTTTCTAACTATGGTTTGGTTTGTTGTCTGTTTTAAACATTTTGGTAATCCGTCTTGGTTAATTAGGTTGCCAGCACTGTAATTTTCATGTTTTTTTGGATTCATTAATTTAACTTTTAAAAACAAAGTGATACGCTTAGAGATAGAAATTGCAAAACCATGTCATATATATTATTACTACACACACAATCAGTAAATCTGGTTTATACACCTTCTAGTTAATCAGACTTACCTGAATAGTGTTTGAGTTCAGGGGTTAGGGCCTTCTTTGTTCAGTCTGGCATGTACTGTATTTTTAATGCTGTATTTTTGTATGATTATATTATATTTATACTATAAGTCCACTGCTTTGTTTTGTTTAGCCCAAGAAACGCCCCTCTTCCAGCAGTAAGGCTCAAAAGTCTAAGAGGGCTGAAGAACGACCACAAGCAAAATCTGCCTCGGGTCCTACAAAGAAGCACATGGACGACCTTTTTGCTAAAGAAGAACAATATAAGTAAGACTACTTGTTCAAATATTGCTTTTATTCTGTTTGGATTCATAAGTATAAAGTCCTGCAGATTAGCCCTGATGATAAGATTCAACTTTCACATTGTATTTATTTTTGTGTGTAGCATGTGTATTCTAAAGCAGTGAGTGACCTACATGGAATAATTCCTCTTTTTCCCTTGCCTGGGTCCAGACCTTTGAACCTGCCCCCTGCACTAAATTGAGTTCGCTTGATATCAGGCAATTTTACAATGATCGGACTCTTTTCGTTTTAGTTCATTTGTTCATCAAATCCGGCGTTCTTTTGTAGACGTACAGACAACAATCATTGTTGACTTTACCGTTATTTACCATTAAAAAAATTACCATACCATAATACTTCAATCAGGAAAGTCAATATTCCACAATTTGAGAAAAGGGATTTTCCGTCTATCACTGACACCTCAGGGCACTGAATAGTGATATACAGGTAAAACTGCTATTTCTTACAGTGCTGCAGCAAGCAAAAAAACATGTTAACATGAAAACTATTCTTATTATTTTGTTTATTCTCAGACTCCTAAATGCTGAGCTGGAAGCCAAAACAGCAGATCTAGTGAGACAAACAGATCAACTAATGGTAAGTTATTAACATGTATTTATTGTTTTGTTAAAATGAGTGTGTAAACCTACCAAAATATTAGTACTAATAAGATTGCTTGTCAACTGTGAATCTATGAGCATCAGAAAACTGATGAGCGGGGGGAAGTTGTCTTGATTTATTGGTAGATTTGCTTTAAACCTGAAAGAGGCTCTTGGTGTTTGTTGGATTTTAGAGAGAACAGAGTGAAGTTTTGTCAAAACCCCTCTCCACCCTGCTGCTCACAGATATTGAGGATGAAGAGGCTTCCAGGTAAGAAGTATTTTATGTTCAGATCTTTAAAACACTTCACAGATCTACACTACTTATCTCTCTGTGTGTGTCTCTCTCATTCCCCTGCAGGATGATAAAGCCTCAGCAGTGCACTGTGCAGGAGCCTCGTGTGAAGGTATCAGCTCAGAGTATTTAGTTTGTGTGTATTTCTGAGACCTGCCGACATTTTACTCCACAGATGAACTACATTACATAGTTTGTCAATGCTGTAAGTCCTAATTACAGTATTCTGTCTCTATCTGCCATCTCTTTTTTTAGGTGTTGACTAAAAAGAGGGTCACCTCAGCATCACAAAACACTGGAAAAAAAGGAAAAGAGCCTCACAGCAAAACTGCGTGAGTTTGATTTGATACCTTTTTAAAACCACATAAAACCATTTTTATTCATTAGTAAATAATGTGTAGGTTTTGTGTTTTGTAAAATATATACCGCATTAAAATTTCTCGCAAAGCACCTTAAAGTCTTCACATCGTTTCCTTGATTCAGAACTGCAAAGGTGCCACTTGTAGATGATTTAACAGCCATAGAAGAAACTGATGACTCTTTCCTGGCCAAGACGATTCGTAGCATGGAGGAGAAGATGAACGACCCCGTCCTTCATGAAAATGCTGTGGATGATGTGTCGAATGCTGGCGACACCATAGGATCAGGTAATTTATGTCACTGCAAAAAGTAAAGGCCGGTTTTATACAGAAATAATGAAAAATAATATATATATATATATATATATATATATATATATATATATATATATATATATATGCAAATGCTGCAGATATTTATAGAAAATGTAATTTTGTCCCTCCAAATAATCATGTGCTCAGTGAAGACGTTTTTCCACTGTCATACAATCTGTATTCATTCTTACTGATCCTGATGGAAACTGATTAGTTCTGAATGTATTTTAAGACAGTAAATGTTTGTGTTACTCTTGTGAAATTAGTTACATTTCCTAATAAAGAGGACCAGTGTGTTACAGTGGGATCTGAAACTCTTGACACCCAAACTAGATTTAAATTGGTCCTTTCCCATTAAATAAATCCATCAGAGTTGTGATCATGAGTTTTTTGGTGAGAGACTCATAAATCTGATTATGTGCACTCTTCTGTTTTGTTAAAGGCATTTCAGATGCTCAAATACGAGTTCTGAAGGCAAAACTGCGGATTATGCAAGAGGAGCTGGATCAACTATCATGTGAATATTATAAGAAGGTATTTTAAAAAGATCTCTCACTGCCCGCTGATCAGCAGAGGGGGACAGAGCTACAGCTGAGCAGCCACACAGTAATACAACAGAAAGTGGAAACATGTTTTTATTTTTTTAAATAACCATCGTGCTCCCAGTCTTGATTTTTCAAGAGCTCCACAACCAGGGTGCGACAGTTGATTTGTGAAATTATGGGGATCTCTAAAATCTCGCCAGTACGCTATGTTTGCCATGCATTTCTATTTTTCTGTGCATAAAATTAGGCTTGATGATGTATGATGTATTATTGATGTATGATTCATGCATGAGGGTGATTCATCACTAATTCACTTAAACTGTTATAAAAATATCGCCATGTATGCTATTCTTGCCATCACCACTTAAGCATGGCGGCAGCATATCATAAACTTTACTTGCTTTAGCTCAAAGATCAGAAACCCCCCAACCCCCACCATCTCAGTAAAAAAAAAAGTGAGCAGTGCATTTCTATTTTTCTGTCTTCATCATCATGGATCATGTGTAAAATTAGACTATTATTGATGTATGATTCATGCATGAGGGTGATGCCATCCTCAAAGCAAGGCGGCAGAGTGTCATAAACTCAACTTGCTTTTGTTCAAGCCATGGCATAGTCGCCCCCTACCTCAACACACCAAAATATAAAGCCAAGGAAAGATTAAACATTGGTTGTATTTAATTTAATGTTTTAATAGATTACTTTGACCTCAAACATCGAAGACCTTTTTATACATAATATTTTGTTTCTGCTGTTGCAGGATGATGAAAACACCAAGCTTAGTGCAAAAATGAAGGAGCTTGAGGAGGATCGAGCCAGGCTGCAGAAGACAACAAGCATTCAGCAAACACAGATCGAGAAGCACCGAGCATTAGCAGAGGAGTCTGCCAAAAAGTGTGACGGCCTTCAGGTGCAAGTGTCTGTGTTACAAAAGGTTTGTGTCAGTTACAAAAGACTGAAAAACTGGTGTGAATATTTTTATAGACACCAATTTCCTCATGTGTGCTGCTCAAGTGTGGTGACCTCCTGTTTGTGCTCCGTCTAGGAAATAGAAAATCTGAATAGATCCAACAAACAAGCGGCAGCCGTCCACAGCACTGCAGAGGTTCGTCTGACTAGGGCTCAGGAGGAAGTCGAAAGGTTAAAGACTCAACTGAACAAAATGAAACTGACAAACAAGGTGAGCTGGTTAAGTTATTCATATTAGGTTTTATTTCAAGTTCATGTTGAAAAAAACCCGCATAAACCGTTTCTGTCTGATAAATTAACTATTCTTTCGAGACTAGGGTTTATTTACAGATGCTCATATTAGTCTTTTTGTGAATTATTTTAAAAAAACATTTAGTAAAAAGTGTTTCATCTGAACTGAAGGTGCTGTATAGTATGTAAAATAGGTCATCTCTATATTGAGCCATGCCAGCAAAGTTTTTGTTTTGTTTTTATTGTGATATCATTTTCTGTTACAAAAACATTTTACATCAAGAGGTGCTCGACTTCACTCGCACAGAATTTAACTGCAAGCAAATCCTGTTCAATCAAAATAGAAACCAGATTACATTAAATATAACTTCTCACTTTAAAAAATGTAGACTTGCATTGGCTGTGACACAAATCACTTTCTTTTATTTTACTATTTGAAATATTTGCCGTAATTTATGCCTCTATAGCTGCCCTGTAAAATTACCACCAAAGGGTACATAATAATTCAAACTAATTGTCGTATTTCACAGAAGAACTGTCATGTGACTACACCCAGCAGTGTTGATTAAAAATGGTTATGATTCATTCGTTTCCAAAATACCAATTTACTGCTCACTGTAAAGTACATTTTTGAGTGTCATAAGGAGCAGCGAACGAGGAAACGGGTGATTCTGGACTCAACCAAGTAAAACAAACAAATCAACACGTTTATGATTAAAATTCTAAAAACAAGACTGGTTCCTCACAGTATTTTATCTACATCTGATTTCTAGGAAGACATAAATGATTTCTTTGCTCTGCTTGTTGGTGTCATAGCTTTAACATGTGATGTTACAGGGTTCATGTGAGGTAGGAAATCATGGGTTTATAGATCTAAGATAAAAAACGACTGAAGTAAGATCACATTGTAACCTATGTAAAGTAAAAAGAGTGCTTTTAACATGTCAACATGTTGTGTAATTCTAACTGGTTTGCGCCTGAGACCTCAGGTTGCACAAATGTGAGGTTTTGCTTAACTTACTAATTTAAGTCTTCTGTTCAATTCATTAAGGACAAGTTAACCGAGGAACATCAGAGTAAAGAAAATGTACTCGCTGAAAACAAAATGCTAAAAAAACAAAAGGCAGAACTCATCGTGGGTTTCAAGAAACAGCTCAAGCTCATTGACATTCTCAAAAGACAAAAGGTAAGTTTCTGTATTGTACCCTGTTAAAAGTTGAATTTCAAAAAAATCTGTTTTTATTCTGTGTCTTCTTTTTGTGCAGATGCATTTTGAAGCTGCCAAGCTGCTGTCATTTACAGAAGACGAGTTCATGAAAGCTCTGGACTGGGGGAAGTCGTAAACGTAAACAGTGAGATTCAACTTTTAAAAGTTGGATACTTGTGCTTCAATAAATATTTAAATACATTTGTCTGTGTTGTGAAGTACAACGTGTTTGCTGTCTCTCAAATTTTAATAAGTATGACAATTTAAAAAAGTTTAGTGTTTGAATAAACAAATAATTTAGATTTGGAGATTGATCTCCTGAGCATCATGACATTCAGCAACCAGCCACAAAATCATTTCTGGAATGATTTTAATAAAGATCCTGTCAGTATTGTCCCAAAGACATGTTTCTAAACCCTTTTCCTGTCCCTCAATGCAACACAAATGCTACCAAATTATGATACTGGGAAATTAAGTATTTTGTGCTCACTAAAAAATTGCCTCTGAATTCACTCTAACCTTAAACTGCCCTCTAGTGGCACAGTGTGCAATTTGGGGAAAAAACATTTATTCTCCTTCCCAGCCGTCTTCAAACAGATCAGCCTGACGTGCCTTGAAGTTTTTTCTGAAGTCCTCGTCAAAGTGCTCCAGGTCATCTTCACGAAGCAAGCCCTGAAAATATTTACAGTGTTGATGATCATGCACAGAAGACATGAAACCAGTGTAAAATTATTATTTTATATGCATGATACACATACTGCTGTTTCTTACCTTTGGTAAATATCCAAGAAGTTTTGTTGCGTGATTTTTAAGAAGTCGCTGCCTCTCTTCCTCAATAATCTGTCTGCGCACATTCTCCCTCTCCTGCTCAATCGCCCTTTCTTTGGCCTCCAGCTCCTTCAAGAGAGAGATCACCATGTTATTATCACAGCAGCTCATTCACAACAGAAATACAACAGCTGAACAATGTCTTATGTATATTTTTCACCTGTTTTCCTTCAATAAAACATTTTTTAACTACATTTTTCCAGCACCACCTTCTTCTTAATGTATCTGATTATTCACAGAAAGTTCGTACCAGGTCGGCCTCATGCTGCCGTCTTCTGTCCTCTATCAGTTTCTGCACCGCACGTTTGTGCTCGAGCTGCTTCATGCGTCGTTTCTGGGCGTTCATCTGCTCTATCCGATCATCCTCAGCAAACTTAGCCATCATAATTTTGCGGAAAGCCTCCTCTTCCTCTTTCTCCGCCTGCCTCTGCATCTCTTTGAAAGCCATTTGCTCCTGGCAGGTCTGCTGCATCATCAGCCTCTGTCTGATTTTCTTCTCCATCGCTTCCTGTTAGACGAAAGGTTAGATTTAGAAAATCAATAATTACAATCAAATATATAAAATGACACTTATATTGTTTTTTTTTCTCTGTAAAGCTATTATCCTTACAATATCTCTTTGCCTGTTAGCCTCTTCTTGTTCCTCGAGATAAAGTTCCTCACGGATTTTCTCCATCTCTTCCCGTTGCCGCTTCTCCTCTCCAATCTTCTCAGAGAGCTAGAGGAGAACAGGGAGGAGAGTTTAGAGTTTTTTTGGCTTCAGCCGTTGAGTTGATAGATACATGGACGGTTGTTTGAAAAAGTTGTCTCAACTATTTTATGGAGGTGCTGCTTCGCTTCCTCTCTCTCTTGCATCTTAGCCATCCTGCTCTCCTCCTTCTCCTTCTGACGGCTCGCAAACTCCATGATGCGTCTGTTCTCAGCCTCCATCTTTTCTTGCTCCATGCGTCTCCACTCGGCCTGCTGCTCCTGGAACTCTTCAATGTGCTGCTGAGTGGCTCGGACCTTCTCCATTTTCAGCTGTCTCTCCCTTCAAGAAAACACCGTTATTTTGCAATCAATCGATGATATTATGCTTATTCCTCAGCTGCATGTTCACACTGAAACGCTTAATTAAAATATATGCATTTGTTACATAATTTAATTCTAATTCAATGTAAGCATACCAAATTTAGATCCATATAATTCAAGTCCAGTCTATGCTGGCACTAATCTCTCCTAACCGCTTGACTGGTTGCTTGCATTCATCATGGCATCAATGTGAAAGAGTGTAAGAGTCAGTGGAAGTGCTCACATCTGATCCTCCTCGTAAATCTTCCTGACAATCTCGTCGACCATCAGCTTCTCCTTGAGGAACTCCTCATATGCCTCTTGTCTCTTGCGCTCCCTCTCCATGAGCTGCTGCTCCAGCGCTCTCTGGTACCCCTGGAGCTCCTCATGGCGTCTCTGCTCCAGCTTCTGCTGCTCAACGGTCGCTCGCTCATGATCACGCTTCATCTTGCGGCTGAAGTCTGCCTCCTCACGCTGTCAGAGAAGAGACGTACACCGTATGTCGTCTGAAAGCCTCAGAATTATTTTGCATTTGGAATCATTTTTATTCATTGCAGTTATTTACTCTATTTTCTGTATTTAATTACACTGAATCTCCTTCTTCTGGTGGCTATTACGCAAATAAAATCATGTGGTTTTATTTAAAGTAATATATTTTGAAGAACAGAATCCATACTTTACAACCAGCAGTTTTAAACCAGTTTACAACACTCAAAATCAATGAGCACAGCTCTCACCATTGTCTCAAACCTCATAGCTTCGTGCTCCGCAATCTGTGCAGCTCTTTCCTTGTTCAGATACGCAGACTTCAGCTTCGCCTCCAATTCTCGAAGCTCCATGCTGAAAGTAATTTGAAGAAACATTTCAAATGGTGTCAGAGAGACCAATGCAAAAATCAAAAGCATTTGTTTGCAGATACTTAATAAAACATACGGTCAGGTAGGTTAAGTAAGTGTGTGTACCTGTTGGCTTTAATATACTGCCTCATTTTTTCATCTCTTTGCTTCTCACAGTTGATGCGGGCCAGCTCTTTAGCCAGTCTCTCCTCCTGCTCAAGTTGCTTCTCCCTGTTTGTTCTCTCCTCCTCTGCCTGCACAGTTAAAATTGTATTATCTGCCTCTTTACTACAATGAAAAAGTGTTGTGTGAATCAGTGTTTTCCAAAATTTGGATCACCATTACCTACCTTGACAGCATTTCCACTACTACTTCATTTCTTTGTGCTAATTTTTTATTGTATATTAGGACTGCATCTAAAGCTTATCATCAGTCTTCAGTTATGCGATTAATTGATTAAATGTTTAGTCGATAAAAAAGGTCAGGAAAAAGGGAAAGATGGCAATCACCAAGTAACGTTTTCAAATTACTTTTCCTTTTTTCACATTTTATTCTGAGTCTGCTAGAGGGACAAGACACTTATTTTAAAGTCCCCCTCCACTCAATAATGTGTTTTTCTTCTTATTCCTACAGTTGGATGTTTGAGCTTCACTGATGTATGTGCAGAGTTTAATACCCGAAGGCTATTTACACATGTATCCGCTGAAAGTGGAAAGTTTCTCTGTGCACATTAAAAATCTGAGTTTAAGGGGCAGGTCTACACGCAGGATTTATGACATCACAACTAGTTTGGAGCCAATCCTGAACCAATATTCAGATGTAGGAGACATTTTATGTCTAGCTGTTAAACTTCTGAGATGAAATATATTTCCATATTCATATAATCTGACATTTTTAAGGAGGGGGAAGGAGTAGATGTCAGATAATTTAACTTTTACTGTGGGAAAACCACATCAGACACAAATGATTATTCAGAGTAGAGTATTTTAAAACATGTCAGGAGGGGATCTTTACCAAAACGTGTGTAATGTTGAGTGTCAGTGTAAGCTTGTTGACGGTCTAACATGAGCCTGCACAGAGAACACACCTTCATCAGAGCGCTCTCCATTTGCCTCTCCTTGTGCTCCTCCTGAAGCTGTCTCAGGTGTCTCTTCCTCTCAAAGCTGTCCTCGCCCCTCTGGCCGGCCTGCTGCTGTCTCTCTCTGTCCACCCGCCGGGCCTCCTCCTGCCGGTGCTGCTCCCGGCTCTGCCGCTCACATATTAGCCTGGCCCAGTTACGACTCTGTCACAGAAATACGGAAAACAACAAAGGTGAACAAACAGTGCAAAACCCCGACAGGTGAACACTAACAAGCTAACAGTGTGTCAGTAGCACTACAGCCGTTCAGCGCAGATTTACCATGTTTGCGTCGATTTCCGCCTAGTAGACCGAAGTCTGTTATGCGTTAAAAACTTGTGTTGGATTCACTGTAAATGTTTTTTGATGAACAGCTGACTGAGACTTAAATGAACCGCAGTTTAGCCGAGGTGTTGTTGGGTCTCCTCGATTGTTTGGCGTCTCGTTGTCCTGGGAACGCCGCGTCTTTGTGCGCTCAGCCAATAGAAACGAGCGTAGAGGATGACGTCAGCTCCGGGAAACTCAAAATGCTTTTTAACTGTCAGAGATAAAAACGTCATATACCCAAATAAATGTGTTTATGATAGAAATAATAATGTTTGAAAGAAATGAGTCGATAATGTCAAAGTACTCACCTATCATTTGTTTAACAGGAAGGGTCACATGTTTATAATGATTATCCTATTGTCCTTGATGGGGTTCCAGGGGGTGATTCATTTATTTTTACTATAAATCCATCCATAAGTAACAATAATTACTAATAACTTTATTTATACAGCACTTTTCTTAACAATGTTACAAAGTACTTTACAGAAGAAATAAAACCAAACAAGGAAGATAAAAGTAAGGCAACGAGGAGCACAGAGATAAAGACAGACGCACACAAGTATAGTTCATGATAAATAAAATAATTTTTAAAAAATAATAATAAAATGCACAAAGAAAGTAAAAATTAAAAGAATAACACCAATTAAAAGTTGTAAAAACAATAAATAGAGCAATTCAAACATTTCCTAAAGCTTTTCACAAAGAAAAAAGTTTAAAGAAGAGTTTTAAAAGAAGTTAAAGATTTAGTATGTGAGTTTTTGCAGTGAGTTTCAGAGTGTGGGGGCTCTAACAGCAAAGGCCTGATCACCCTTTGTCACCAACTGTGAGCTTGGAATGACCAGCAGGAATCTGCAGATTGTAGGGGTCGAGGGGGCACATACAACGTCAATCAATCTGAAAAGTAACTAGGAACAAGACCGTGCCTTAAAAGTCTGTAATAACATTTTAAAATCAATACCAACAATGACAGTAACACAATGATTCTTTTCTGTCAGGTTTTAAATTGCTATTGTCGGCTACAGCCAGATATATTATCCATCAACCTACTCCACCAGGATAAGACACAGGGAATTCAGAGCCTTTTTGGACTATAAAAACTAATAATACAAGTATATGGCTACATAAGGGCCTGGGTGGGCCAGTGCCGGCCAGATTGATAGCTGGCCCATCCAATCAAAAGTTGTTGTTGCCTAAGCTTGAAAATGAGTGAAGGAAAAAATAAAGGGCAATGTTGATAAAATACAATATTGATTGATTAGCCAATATACTTATTTAAAATGTCTCACTCGCCCCCCCCCCCCCCCCCCCCCCCCCCTCCCCAATCTCCAGCAGAACCAAGTTCACGTCTTTTATTTAGTTTTAGCCTTTAGAAATTTTGGGTTAGCTCAACGTTTTTCAAAAACATTTGTTCACTCAACTTTAAATAAAATGTTAGAACAACAATTTTGAAGGGGCAGGATTTATTTTATTTTATGTATGTTTGCCTTTTCTATTTATTTCTTTATTGATGTATTATGATCTGTCCACTACATTGCCTTATTACTATTGTTACAGACAGTTTTGCCCCATCATGATCTCCAGGTGCACAAACTCATCCTCCTCCTCATTACAGCACTTTTATTTGCACCGACGATACTGAAGAACACAAATAATCAGCTTTTTAAGTTCATCCAGCAAGGAAAGGTTTTTCTGCTGTGAACACTGGAACTGGATGTGTCTAATTAAAAAAGGATACAGGTGACTCAAAACAATATAAAGGCAAAAATATTGACATATGTAGTTTTTTTTTTTTTTTTTTTTTAATCCAATGTAAATCCATCAACTATTAAACTTTATTCAATTACAGTTTAACTCTACATACTGTTGAAGTTTGTAGCTCTTTAGTAAAGATACATCCTTAATTGCTTTACAGAAAACAAAACTACACATTTCTTTGGGATATTTGCAGGATACAACTGAAAGGTAGTTTTCAGTTTCTTCGTTTACCACACAGGTGTTTTGACAGGCAGGACTGTAAACATCGTAAAAAAAGAGATAGAAAAAGAAATAAAGTGTATCTCACAGCTTTGACACGCTGATGTTATAGAAATGTTGTTCCTACTTGGTTTTCTTACTTTAAGGTTGATTTATTGTATTTTTCCTTGCAGGAAGTTATAATATACAAACATCTGAGCTCTCTGAAATTAATTTCTGACCGACTGCTTCAGTTAGCAGAATTCAGAAAGTCATCCACAGACTCAAACGTCTTGTATTAAAGATTTATTTACATACCAAACAACAGGAAACACTGATTCAGACTCAACAGTTTATAGATCTCTGAGGAGAATGTGTCCTAGGGGGAACACCATGGTTTTAGGGGAATGTGTTTAAAGCGGGCGGTTACATTTACAGCGCCATCTAATAAAGATAAAGACTTGCTCTACAGATACTGTATACGCACAAGTTCAAATTTCAAAAAAATCTACGAGATGAAGACTTTTTAGAAACTAGGCCACAAAAAGTAAGCAAACCTCATTATATAAAATATTTCCAAAGCTTCGGGGAATTCGCCTTTTTAAAGTAAATGCCAAATAAAAAAGGCAACCGAATGAAGCAGCACCTGACGTGAAGATCTGACAGACACATTTCATTAGGTTGAAGTCCTGTGCCCAGTAATGGGAACATGTACACATTTCTGCTGCATAATTGTTTACAGGGTAGCACTTTCAACATTAAAATCTATCACTAAAATCTGCTTGGGTACAGCTGGATAGTTGTTTTTTTTAAATTTTGCTCCCACCTCTAATTTCCCATGTAATGCCCCTTCACACTGCTAGATTTTCCAAAAATCCTTCTCTTTGGACATCATTTGAAGCTAGTATTTTCTATACACATACTACTGTACTTATAAGTTACAGTGGGATAATGACCTAAACTGCTCACAATATTGTAAACGTGGATCAACATTTCTGCCACAAACTGGGATTATTTTATTATGTAAACGATTAATACACTGGAGTAATTCCTAAGAGTGCTTCAGCATGTTTTTGTTTTTGTAAAGCAACATAAAATTCAAAATTCAATATCAGACAATTATTTACACATATAAAAACAAGCCTAAAAACCCAAACAAACCAAAAAGACGGCTCATGATAACATTTAAAAATGAAATTAAGACACCAATGTGAAATAGCCTCCAGTAGAAATGGGAATCAAAAGGCGTCCACAAAATGAAATCAGAGGCAAACTTGAAACATTTCAATGTGTAATTTAAAAAAGGGACATGCAACATTTAAATTGCACCAATAAATCAACAGTGAAATAGTATCTACATTCTGTGCCAGCAGGTGGGATTTTATGGGAAATCCGGCAGAGCAATTTACAGTCAGCAACAAACTTGTTCATAATTTGAAATAAAACAAAAAAATCCACAAAGCATCTGGACTGACGCTGGGGATCAAAAGCAGAGTCAAATACTGTCCTCTTGATGAGACGTGGTTTCCTCAGGGATAACGACAACCAGCTTGGGTGCCTGCCAGCTTTATGTCAACAATTTAAACCTTGAAGAAATACAATCACTTAAGTTAAATGAAGAACTGACAGCAAGTCATCTGGAATCTGTCATATCTGAATATATTTTGACTAAAAGTTACAAACGACTTTAAACATATAGTTTATAGGTCAAGTAAGAAGACTGTAGTGGATGTATGTTTATTTATAAATACAAAAAAGGTTTTTTACATATATTTAGGCAAAGGATGTTTGACAGAAGAGTTCACAAATGCTTTTTTTTTGTCCAGTTCTTTAAAACTACTCATCAGACTTCATTATCAGCAAATACCAGCAGCCAAAGCAACATTATCATATGATCAGTATGTAAGAAACTACAATGCTGAGGTATGCCAGATAAAGCATTTTTTTAAATGAACAACTGTGAGACTTGTCGTTCATCAGAGACGTGCAAGTTCACTCTGATTTAAGGTCTCCGGTCTCAGTTGGTGAGACGGGGGACTGCTCGCTGACATTCAGGCTCTCCGAGTTCCCTGCAGACTCCTCACAGAGATCTAAAACTGCATCTGATGTACAGGAAGGCGATAAACCGGAGACAGACGACTGCCTCGCATCCCCTTCAGAAGAGACTTCGGTGACATTTCTCATTTCTGTGGAACTGTTTTCTTGATCGCCTGCCGGTAACGTCGGCTCTGAGTCTGGCTGCCCAACAGTGATGAGAGAAACACTTTCAACTGGTTTCAGGTCCATTTCCTTTGGTGTCTGAGCAGGTACTGGTGTCAGGATGTACAAGACTTTCGCTGGCTGTCCCAAGATGAGCTGCCTGCATGAGATGAAGACAACACTGCTGTAAAAACATGATTCACATTTACATCCGGACTTTATCAACTGCTCAGCAACGTAGAGTTTCAGCAAACAACATTACTTAGTGAGACTGAAACCTGACAAGACAAATTCATCTGTTTTAAAGGGGCACTCCACCACTTATACCCCTGAAGGTCAGACAATGAAAACCGTAGTAAAATGTTGCCTTTGGTCCCAGAGCTTAAGACAACTCTGATGATATCATAGCAGTGTTGTCAGGGTTATTTTAGCTTGGGGACAACATATTAGGCTCGGTGGATCACTGGTGAGTTCAGATTTGGCCTGTATTTGCTGTGATGTCACAGTGCCATCACCAATAATAACCTCACAAGATGATGGCGGTCCCAGTTTTGTGAGCCAAGAGCTACTCTCCATGGACTGCAAAACCTCAGTGCATGATGGGAAACTCCTGGCTGGCTGATTGGTTCAGGTGTTTGACTTTGAGTGTGAAGATTTAGGTTTATTAGTCTGGTTCACAATTTTTCAAGTCTGTCTTAAAACAACAGTCAGATGCCCAAAAATTATTCAGGCTAAAACAGTTTTTCTTTTCTTGTTGCCATGACAGCAAAAGAGTTCCCATGAACTTTCTCAGTAAAATAATATAATAAATATTAGAGTAAGACATAAATTACTATCAAATGATGTCATGGTAAATGAAGGATCTAGTGTTTTTCGCCCATTATAGAGATAGAAGGTCAGAGTATCTCAAGTCCCTCATTTCAATAGAAGTGTAATACTGAATCTCTGGAGTACCCCTTTAAGAATTTAATAAATGCTCTTTGGTCTTCTGCTTTATTAAATGTTTAAAATGTAATGTGGGCAGTTTCTACTCACACTCGATCTTTGGCTTTGATATCTGCTGGGTTAGAAACAAGAGACAACCTTTTGAAGAAACTTGTACAAACACTAAATGTTAACCATGACTCAGGTAATGCCTGCGGGGAAAAAACGTACCTTTATCTTGAATGACTTTGCACGTGTGATTTGGTCTGTCGGTTAAATGTTTGGTCATCAGGTCACCACCTGATGCATCCACAAGGAGGTCACAGTTGAGACAGACCAGTGTGTATCTGGAGAAAAACGAGACAAATCCTGTTACCTTTAACTACAAACAGAAAACACTGAATTTAATGACAACAATGTGTGAAAATACAATTTTCTTTTTCAGAGCTCACTTACTTTAATGAAGATGAATTTTTCTTATTATCCATTTTCAAAAATCTGTGTTTGGTGATGGTACTGTGAAATCTATCAAAGGGCAAAGAAAGATTTGTCAAACAAACACTGGGCCTAAAGTGAAGCACCTGAAATACTGATACAAAGGACAATTTTTGCTTACCTTATCATATGATTCCCAATGGAAACTTTGCAACTTGTCCGATATTTGCAGGCACCACAATTTGAAGCCATTGGGAAATGAGAAAAGAAGTCGTCGACTTGCGTGTTACACTCGATGCACGTGTAACGCCCTCCCAGCACTCTGGAAACAGGAAATGAGAAGAGACCAAAGATTCAAAGATTTTAAGATACTACGGTTGATAATGAATGAATTTGAATTAGTGTGATTAGGATTTAATATCTTTAAGCATTTGGGTTGGACCATGTTAGCAGATGCACCTAATAATTACCTTTGATAATTGTCTACTGTCTGATGAACATCTGGCATGTTCCTCATATTATTCTACAAGTCTGAACTCTACCTCTACATTTTTTGTGTCTAAAGTCAGCATATAATTAGTCTAAAAAATGTACACTATATTATATATATGTACACAATTTGCTACTTTGTATGTTGCTTTAATAACATATATTAATTTTCTCCTGCCCTGTCATGAGTACCCAGGAGCTGGGGCTCTGTGTTAGTGGTCGAGGTGGGACCGGGATCCTGAATGATTAAGGGGGGCAGAGCTGGACATGCATTTCATTTTTAAAGCCTAGTTTTTTGTAGATTCATGCGTGCCTGAGAGCCAAAATAAGGAATCTTTCACATCACTGAAGATAGCAGTGCAAGCTTCTAATTCAGTACATTTCAGACAATTTAAATACAAAGGTTGTAACATTTCAGTCATGATTCTGCTTCATAAGATGTCAAAATTGTGAAACATGTTTACATAAAATCACAGAAATATAGTTACTAACCTAAACATAAGTACCAGAGCCTTCTTATAAGAATTTGAGACTTTTTAAAAATGTATTGCTGCACAAATTCAGTTTATCTAACCAAAAAATATACATTAGTTATAACTAGTGTATATTAGTGTCTGACTACTGTGAAAAAGCTCTGTTAACTACCTGATGTTCTTCAGTGACAGGTTGTGCTTTGAAGTACGGCCGACTTGTTTCTTGTTCTGAGTAGCCTTTGCTTTTCCAGCTGCGGAGACGTTTGATTTAGACTTGGACACGCTGACTGGAGTTTTGGTTTGCTGATTGAAACTTAGCGTTTCTGGATTGATGATGAAACCGGATCGATCAGAGGAGCTCTGCAACATAGGCATCTTTCCTGAGAAAGAGGCCCGAATGGTCACCTGGAAAGGCAAAGGGAACCCAACATTTATTGACATTGAATTAAAATATGTGTTCAAGTTAAGATTCATTTAAACAAAGGTCTACTATAAATAAATGCTGCACTGATGTTTTAATGACGGGCTCGGACCTTTGTTCCCGGAGGAAGGCCCTCAAGAGCTTTAGGTTTTCTGAAAGTCTTGTGGACCTGAGTCCTGTGCTCCAGTTTCTCCTTGTATGTGAGGAAATTTAGCCTGCATTTTCCACAGCGATGGATCCCTTTTTTCTGAAATAGAAAAACGTGATTAATTCATGTTACTACTTAAGGCTAATAGCTGAGATGTTTCATTTGCATTCACAGCAACAAAGTAACAAGTGTGACAGAAACTACTTTCATGGCTATTATGGAATGGCAAATAATTTTGTTTGGTTCCAACTAGACTATATTCATTGCTCCTTCAGGTGAACAGAAGTTTTATTGTCAGCGTTTTATGCATTACAGTAAGCTGTTCAACAGACAGCCAAATCAATCCAACCTCAGAAATGAAGGTAATAGTACACCAAAATAGTGACTTCTTGCAAGCATACGTACAGTCAGAAGGCTGTTACAAAAGCATATTTTATGGAATCAATAACCCCAAATCTATATTACATTTGAAATGGAAAATCTTTAGTTAAACAGTCTAGCTTTACAACAGAGGAGGATCAGATGCAGCAACATACCTGATGTTTCATGTAGTGTTGCATGTAAATGTAACTACTTCTAAGAACTTTGAGACAGAAAGGACACAGCATGACTTTTGTGTTTTCATGAGCACTTCGGAAATGCGTCTCCACATCTGAGAAGAAGGACGACCTATAATTGCACACCTGTGGAAGCAGTAAAAACAAAATATCAGTTAATGTATTCTTTGAAACCTTAAACCAAACTACAACTTAATATCGAGCGACAGACCTGGCAGACGTAGGGCATTTCCCCGGGCTTGTGGTTGTCTTTCATGTGTTCCAACAGCACTTGCTCCGACTCAAATGCCAATTCACATATCTTACAATTGGCTATAGGAGGAAAGAAAAGAAAATTAAACATGGTCACTCAGTGACGGCAAAACAGTCATGTCAGATTGAGCTGTATAGACCTATATATTATAGATTATATACTTGAGGATTCGATCGGACTGTGAGCGCTCTCGATGTGGCACTGCAGCTGGAATGGAGTCATGTACTGTCGATAGCAATGCTGGCAGGTTGTGTGGCTCTCCCAGCTCTCACTGTTCTGCTTTTCCAGCTCCAGGTGGTGCTTCATATGGTTCATGAACCTGTGAGGAAGACAGACACACACAGAAACGTCACTTAACCCTTTCAAATATAGAAGCTCTCAAGTGATCAGTTCAACAGATATGAGACATTGATTTTAAACTTGCATATATATTAAAACTAAGGCAACAAAATCAAACAATTTCCCACAAGTTTCTTGGGCCAAAGTAAAAGATATTAAAGAGTTTAAGAAAAACACCATCTAGACCCATAAACAATAAAGTCTGATGAGCCACTTTTCCTCTTTTATCCTACATCTACACGGGTCCATTTATGACGCTTTTCCACTATACAGTTCTAGCACTACTCGGCTCGACACCAGGAACAACCTTTTCCATTACTTCATAGTACCTACTCAACGTGGGCGGGCGGGGTCGTCATAGCATGGCTGCGCGAAACTGATGTGACTTTGTTTGAATATGCGACACAAACACATAAACAATGGAGGACATGGAGGCGATGGTGTACTTGCTGCTCGGTCTGTGGCTTTTGTCACACACTAAGCAAGAGAAGAGAGCCGAATCGCTGTAACGCTGTTGCCGGTATTTTAAAATGCCGGGTTTGATTCTTGTGTGGGACGGCTCGTGACTCTTCCAGTGACGACTCTCTGATCAATCAGTGGCCGGCAGTCTGTTGACGTCACATTTAGTATCGGATCGGCTCGCTTGGAACCTCGGCAGAGCAGGTGCTAAAAAGGTACCAGGTACTATCCCTAGTGGAAAAGCAAAAAAACCCGAGTCGAGTCGAGCCGAGTAGTGCTAGAACTGTATAGTGGAAAAGCCCCATTAGAGGCGTTCATACCTTCACCCCACTATTTCCAATTGTTAAATATGTTGACCAGAACACTGGCAGTCCAGAAACTACTATGCATGACCAAAATGAAACGGTTGGAAACACTTTCCCCAAAATCTTTTACTGTATACAAGAAAATGAAAAAAATAAATTGTGGGTCCATCAATAACAGGATTTAATATAATACAGCTTAACAGTTAGATGATTGACATCAAACTTAACCTTTGATAAATGATTAACAGAGTTGAGTCATTTTTAATGCAAAAGATTTGCTGGCTTCAGCTTCTCAAATGTGAAGATTTGCAGCTTTCTTAAAAATTCAAATACAAACGATAAATTAAGCAGCAGTGGGACAGTGAATATCCTACAGAGTTTTATAGCTGTATAAAAGCAATTCAAAGAGTGCTGTTACGTTCTGACACAGAAAGTTGACCCTGTCATCTATTCAGCCATATTAGGTGCCAGCCACATGCTCCAAAACAGTGTTCACCAACAAATGCCTTGTTTGTTTTCTGTCACAGCCCAAGGTTAACCAAATTCCACATTAAAAAAAAGCTTTAACTGTGGGCTCATAATCTACATATTCATGAGATTTGCAGTGATTTCAAGAACATTGCCATTTCTAAAAAAAAAACTAAAGTAGATGCACTAAAAACAAAAACAAAATCGAGCAGTGGGGGAAAATGTAATATTAATGGCCTGTGTTATGGTCCAGCTCCCAAAGGTATTAAAAAAAATACATGATGTATTCTCCATGCATCTCTCTCTAAGCATTTATAATGGCCATTATAATATCAGCAATTACACAAAGATTTTTGTTTAGTCTGATGATGTAGTGCTCTGCAGCTGCAACGAGCACGTCCACAGCTACCTGCCACTGCTGCCCCAATGAGGCAGGGCCCATTTTTCACCCTGAACATTGTGCTACCTCAGCTACCCTAATAGACATTTTTATGTGAATGAACTATGACCTCCACTGTGACAGTGCAGTTGCAGTACAAATGTGTCTCCCCATTAAAAGCAGCTTACTGAAGCTCTTTTTGCAGTGTTCTGAAGCAAGTTATTTAATCAAAGGAACCGTTCATACGCCACCTCAACTAGCAGTCATTTCTCATCTTCACGCCCATGAGGGAAAACGGTCAGATACCGTCGTCCATCTGAGAGAAATCCTGCAGTGAGGGCCGACAAACATGTCCACCCTTTCTTTACTGGAATTGGTGAGTTATCTTTATGGCAGGAGGCTGAAACGTTGGTGAAGTCAATCAACATATACAGTGTGCTCGACGTATTGCAGATAATATGAAAACAGCCCTTGCTCTGGTTACAAACGTCTGCCCCCCCCCCCCTAAAAAAAACACACATGCAGAAAAAACTGCCAAGCCATTTGTTAGTTCACAATTAATCAAGCTGCTCCACAACCAGGATACAATCCAGTGTTTTTTTCTCTTCTTTCTTTTAAATGTGAGGGTCAAACAGTCAAACCAAAACCTCTTATTGTAGTAACTCAAGAAGTCGTCAAACTGAAGGAGGCAACTTTTTGAATTTGGTCAGCTCAGGGGACGCTTGAATCAGCAGGGAGGTATTAGGATGTCAGAAAGACTGCAGCCTCTCTGGTGATGAAAGCAAAGGGAATTTGGGGAAGCCACAAAGGAAAATGTTCGATTGGCCTCAAAGAGGTCCGGCAAACTGTCAGATGAAGGGAGGCATATTATTAACTATTTTACTGACAGTAAGTAAGATAAGACATACCTGATATTGTTCTTGAGAATTTTTAAACAGCTCTGACACTTAAAGGTGTGGTTGGACCTCTGCGACTCCTTCTTGGTTCCATCTCCCTCAAATCGGCCGTAGTAGAAATCTGAGACCAGCATGATGCGCTTATTTGAATGAATACTTTGGGCTGATGGAGCTGTTCTTTCCACTGCATTTACACTGCAACTCTGAAATAGAGACGTCTAAAATTAAAAGAGCATTTTACAGTCTGTTTATCTGCAATCATGCAGCAGCAGTCCTTCACTTAACTGTTCACGTCTTTCAGTGCCCTGCTGTTTTTGCTGCTACAAAATGACACAGAATTAAAATAAAATTAGATTCTAATAAGACTATTTAACCAATATTTTTCTCCTGACATCAGCTGGTTGTCAGCTAATGGTAACAGAAGTGGTTTACCTCATGTTTTTTATGACTGAGTGTCAAAAGACCACAATGAAACATCATGTCCAATACATAAGAGAATGGACACCTGCAGTCTTTAACTGCTGATTGATGTCAAACAATATTTCAGTCTGAACAGCCGTCGTCAGGCAGCTCTATAATCAAACAGCACAGTGTGCCATTAAGCACAATGTTTCTTTCTACCACATTCAGAGATTAAAGCAAGAAAATATTCTTGAGCCTGAAAATGTGTCCAGGAGGGAATGTGTGCAATGTATTTAATTATGTGTTATATGAACTTAAAACTGCTCTACATCTGATATCAGGCATGGTGCCTGAGAACAACATTTCCTCTCTTAAACATGATGAGATTTTGACCTACCATCATATGACATTTCAAGGCCTCCTGATGAGGGAATTCTTCTTGGCATTTTGGGCACTTTTTCTTTATGATCCCATTTTCCACTGCATCTGCTACATTTACCGGCCCTACAGAAAACCAGTAAGATGTTACAATTATCAAGATACCAAAGCACATAAGTGACTATGTTTAGTCTGTACAGCATGAGGGGATTTATTTACAATAACAATCAATAAACAATATTGATATCAATACACATTCCACAAGTAATCGAAACGTACCCAATTCCGACTTGACTTTCTTTACTACAGTGTCGACTTGCTGTGCTGGTAATCCTCGTTTCAGTGAGCTTTGATCTGTATGAAATATGAAAATAAATGATTTACACATTAGTCACTGTGAGCTGATTGATCTGCAAGTAAGTTAAAGCAAATTTAAACTTCACATATAAACATGTACCTCTGTTATTGCTGCTGGCCTTCATAGGCAAAGTAATGGTCTGGAGAGTTTGCGTGTTGGACCGGTTGTTCTGCAGTTGATTTGATTTCGCTGAATACACAGCAGGACTCTGCACGTTAGACAACGTCACAATGTTGTTGCTGATTTGCTGCACCTGAGGCCGATGGACGACACCAGGTAATACTGTGCCTGGAGTGACCCGCTGAAAAAGTTGCTGCTGACCAGCTGAAAGACAGAACACAGAAACCCTTAAAACACATTAAAACCACTTCTTTTTAAAATTCACTGTAAAGAGAGTCAAATGGAGTTCCTTGTCAGAGCTGTGTTATATTCATATTTACCTGGTACAATTGTAAAAGAAGTCCCCGGAGGATACTGTGTCCCAAGAGAGGCAATGATCTCACTGCTGTTCGTTAACTGTGGAGAAGTAACGATGAAGCCCTGAAAACAAATTTGAATCCACATGTCAACATGGCAGCACATGACGTAAAAACTATATTATAATTTAAAAGGATATTTACACGATGTCCAAACAAAAAAACTGCAGAAATCATTCTAGCACCAACAATACCTGGTTATTGACAATAACTGGCTGTGGAGTCACTGTTGACAGATTGGGTGCAGCTGTATTCACTGCATTTCCAGCCATACTCAATGGCAGCACCATTGGTGAAGGTCCAAGAACCGGCTGAGGAGCAGGACTTTTTACTTCCTGTTTGCCTACACTGTTCCTCTGAGGAGGTGGAGCGTTAGGCTTACTATCCCTTTGGTTATTAGCTGAAAGAAGATACACAAGGACCAAAATGAGCAAATGATTATAACCAATAAAAAAATGATTATAAACTACAATATTAAACAGCAGAGGGGGATTCTGACATTATGATTAATTAATGATTTGTGCGTGTGGAGCTTAAACATCAACGAAATGTAAGTAATATACAGAAATGTATTTTAAAATGTGCAGTAACATACATAGCACTCCAACGAAGATGGGTTCATCGTCATCATCATCTATCAAGTGGACTTCTGGAGCTGGTTTCTGCCACGGCTCCAGCTCCTCTTCGACACATTCCATAAAAAGTTCCGACATTATGGACCTGCAGCAGAAAAACAACACGTTTAGTCAGTCTGACACACTCCTTCCAGTGGTATACTATTTAAATAACACTACTGCAAAGCTACATGAAGCCAAACTAATTATTAATACTGAATATGAATTCTGTGTCTGAACAGAAAAGTTGGGCTGGTTGAAAAATCTGGGCTTGAAGCAGAACATGGCTGATAATAAGAGTCTGATTTATTATAAAATATTTGGATTTTAAGCAGTGGCAGCATTTTAGGCTCACACTTAACACACATGGCAGCGGTTTTAATGAAAACCAAGCAAGGAGAGAGGAAACAAGGAAATATGTTTTTAGAAAAATGACAAGTCCTTTCCTCTGAAGCGTCACATAAAGCGACGTTTGTTTATGATGACAGCGGCAGCTGATCACAACTGGATCAGCTGATAGTTGACTTTAACAGCTGCGCATACCTCCTCAGAGATATGTCCTCGCTTGTCGGAGCAGAAATTAGAGCTGGGATGGGTGTCAAAATGGTGGGCCCGAACAACTTCCAGCACAAGTGAGGATCAAGGAAATATCACATAAGAGACTTGAGATGTAGGAGTGTTACTGTAAGAAGGTCATTATCCAACATGGCAACACACACTACCCTGGAGCTCTTACTTTTTTCCTACACAAATACTGTCATATACCGGATGCTAAAATGTAAGAAAGGTATGAAAAAATAGATACTGTCACAACCACTTCCATAGAGAGAGATGTATCATTGCGTAATACTACAGTCATGGAGCGCCCTGGTTGTCGAGTGGTTAAAACGCATGCCACATAATCCTAGCGTCCCTGGTTTGAATCTGGCCAGGGACCTATGCTGCAGGTCATTTCACTCTCTCTCCCCGTTTCCTATCAGCATCTCTGCCAGATACTATCTAAATAAAGGCAAAAAAGCCAAAAATAAATCATAAAAGATACTGTGAGGCCGATACGTGCTTCTCACAAGGAAATGCACTTAAGCTATTTCTGCATGTCTGTGCTCTTAGTTACTGAAATTCAGAGGTGCACAATTAAGCACTGCGACAACTTTCGGAGCCTTCACCCTCGACGAAAAAAAGACAGTGACGTCATTTTTGACAAGCTGACCGTCATGCTTTAGAGCCATATTCAGACTAAAAAAGGCGATGTGGTGCAGCTTTGTAGGGTTTTGAAGGGGTGTGGGTGTTTTTATTTGTAATCGCCGTGAAACAATCAGAAAACAACATTTTATTCCTGTCATTCAACTCCTTTCTCACTTCCACCTTTGCTATCTCTCTCATTGGCGCTCTCCTCTCGCTCATGTTCTCTTCCTTTTTTTTCCTCTCGTCTTTTTTTAAATCAGCCAGGAAGCTGACATCAAAGCCAGGTTTACTTTTACTGTTATCAAAGAGAAATTTCCTCCACTTCTCCTAAAAACGCATTTGTTGTGCCTCATGGCAGACTTATACAGCTCTGATCAGTCTGATCACCAGCTGTGATCAGCCACTACAGCATGAAATCAAGTTGCATTTCTCCAAAAGTTGTTTATGGTTCAACTTCCTCGACACAAGCCCCTGTGTCGTCCCTGCAGCCCCTACACTGCAGCCTAAACACACTACCCCCAATCAAAGGAATGGTAAGACTGGGATTTTCACCACAACTCCTGATTTGGTGTGAACTAGTGCACGTTTCCATGGTGAAGTTGCAGCTTCAGTTTATTCAGATGATTAAAATGGACTTGTGCTACTGCAGCAGATGTGCCACCCCGCATCCTTACCTGGTGTATTTACCGCTTGACCAGGGCAGGTAAATGTACAATGGGCTTATCAGAGCATTTGCACTTCATTTGGCTGATTGCTGCTGCTGAGAGTTATTAGAGTGAGTTGTAAACCATAAAATCAAAACAATGAGCTGATGGACGATATATTACAAAGCTGAAGAGAGCTGCATTAATTCTCTGAGTGACTCCTTCTCACATAACACACACAGATTAGTAATTTGATTCACTGGTAATATACTAAATATTGATAACACCAGCTTTAAAAGGTATTGAAAATCTATAAATACATGTTCCTTTATTGGACTGGAATGTATTTATAAGCCACACAACCTTTGTAACAACATGCAAATATTTTCAGAGGAGACTCAATGCGACACCAGCCTCAGTATCTATAAATCTGTGACAGTTATTGAGATCTGAATAATTGATCCCATTATTAGCACAATGCTTTACAAGGGGCCACCAAGATGGCGACAGTACTGGTGATGATGCAGCTGCACAAATACAGAAATACTTACTAATTAAAACGCTATTAACAGGTATATGCTTGAATGATTCACTTATCACCGTTTAATAATGTGTGAAGTGAATATATAAACACAGCTGGATGAATTGATGTGGGAATATAAAGATGCTTGTTGTAAATTTGAGACAACCTAAATTATTTTAAAATGATGTTATTAAACTGAAAATCAAAGTGGTATAAATGTCAAACTGAACATTGATCAGATTAAACACCATTATTAAATACACAGCTGTAGATTATTAGCGTGTTTTTTCAAGCAGCAAGGTGGCTAATGCTAACAAGCTAACGTTTTCATGTTTTCCCATGTTCATTACCTTTATCTGCTGCAGTATGCGACCAAAGCTCATGACTAAAGCATGCAATCAGACATTTGAGAGCTGCTTCGACACATTTTGTGGCCGTTTTATCTCACGTCTCAAGATATCGATTATCGATTATTGCACAACAGTATTAGCTCGGCTCCGTTAGCATGTTTCTCGTCACCTGGGAGGAGGATGCTGGGACAAAGACTGACTTTAGTGTCCTGGGTTTTTGTCTTGCTGCCTACCTTTCTCACGCCCAGCCTCGAGGTTTCAGGGCAGAGCCGTGTCTAGACACCGTTCAGCACGGTCCTCGGCCTGTGGACGAAACCGTTTAACACAGTGCAGCTCTCCACTCAACACCGGAGGAGGAGAGTGTGTCGTCGGGCCGGAGCGGCGGAAACAGTCGGTGTCTGTCTGGACCAACCAGCCGCCTCTCTGTCCCCAACTTCCTCCTTTAATTTGAGGTACTTCCTGCTACCTCCAGCGGGATTTCTTAAAATCAGCACATTTTCCTTTAAGATTAAAGGATAGTTTCACAGTTTTTCAAGTTTGTCTTAAAACATCAGTCAGACGCTCAAATGAACATTGAAACAGGTTCTTCTTTTTCTTGTAATCCTCCTGTTCATACTGATTGCTTACTTAGCCCCATAACAGTATATATCATGAGTAATAATCACACAACAATCATAGTTTTATGAATAAGCAGTTATTAATAAAAATACTGGGAACATTTGTATTTACAAAACCTTTTCTTTTTACCACTTCTTAGCCATGTTCACTTTCAATGTGGTTTGAATGTAATTTGTTTCAGTCCCAGTCTATGTTGACTTGCAGTGATAGTATTATGCTCTCTACTTATCATACTAAAAGGAACACATGCATCCCCCCAGAGCACTTACAGGTTCACATTCAAGACAATTCGCACCTTTCCCTGAACAATGCAACAGGCCCCCCCCCACACACACAAAAAAAATCCAGAACATTCAGAGCCTGTTTTTTTTATCTCCTAATGCTACAAACTGCTACTTGAGCAAACACACAGAAAAATAGCTCAGGATCATTTAGAAGTTAAAAAACTACAAAGATACAGGGAGTTTCAAATACTGCTATAGATGATGGCGTTTCAAATACCACATACAATTTAGTCATTTGCACCATTTGCAGACCTTTTTTTTGTTAAAAGTGATGTTGTAATTCTGCAACAGTGGGTCTTACAGGGTTAAACATCACAGACACAGCAGTAAGCACTTTCTGACAAAATATCAAGGTAAAGCCTGATAATTCAATTTTCCACCACAGGTAAAAGCTTACAGGATCTTTGCAATCTATGTAATTTCGAACATGAGTCATACCATTCATACCTGTATGTTAGTAGCTGGAAAGAACTGGTTACACTTGGAGTTTTATGACTCAGCCTTGCAACTTTTCAATCAGACTCAAAGGCTCTCAATCTCATTAAACATAATAGATAACAGATAAACCTTAAAACATAATCATGCCTTTGAATAACACAGAAATTAAGCACTTTAGAATTGGTTTTAGTTGAAGAATTTATTGTACTGAACATTACATTAAAACCTAAAAAACATAAAAGGAATGTAATTAACAGGCTGGTACCAAATCTTCAATTGAATGTGGCAAAAGAGGTATCAGGTGCTATGTGCAGGGTTCCAACACTGTATCCATGCTGGAAGAACAGACTCACAGTGGCCTGCACAGTCACTTAAATGGGCAAATAGAGCATATAATTAATGTGTTCACTGGATGTAACACATTTGAGACAGCAAACTGTGTGCAATTATAATAATGTGTGGACTTCTTCATTACAACTTTTAGAGTATAGTTTGTTCTTTTGGTACACTAAAGATTGTTTGTGTTTGTAGGGCTGGCAGATTTAAGTTCAAAGATGGTGAAGCAAGGGACAGGAAAAGGTACATAGAGGGTTTGGGAGTTGGTTTGTTCAGATGGTGATGCATATACTGCAGGGCTCTAGACGCTGGATAAGGACAGCGGGTTGTTTCTGATTTGCTGCTCTTCAGAAGTTTGGACGACACCATGGGCCTCAGGTGTCACTGCGGCTGGAGAAACTTTACAGAAAAGTTGCTGCTGGCCAGCTGAAAAAACAACGTGTAAGCTCTTAAAATAAAATTCATAACAGCTTAAATTAAAGATGGGGTTTTGATAAAACTACAACCCCTTTATGAAGTTTATGCATTACATCACACAGTGATTGAAAAGAGCTAAAAACACATCACCTCTATTTTACCTGTTACTATTGGTAATGAATTCACAGGAGAGCCGATGAACTCAGTGTTACTCGTTAACTGGGGAGAAGCCACAATGAAGCCCTGGGAAAAGAGAGACAGAGACCATAATGCAATACACAGTACTTATATCCACTTATTACACTAGTGCAGCAGTGCCTGTTCAAAACGTGCCTGTTACACCTGCTTGACCTCCAGCCGCCACTTCAACACACAGCAAAATTAATACAGTTCATGTGAGGTGAGCAACATGAAATAAACTAACATTCACACATGTTGTAATAAAGTACTCTAATAATAAATAAATGTTCTTTTTTCATTCAAGTAGCCTAAAATAAGAGCTGTACCTGAACACCTCCCCTGCAGTCACTCACTGCCAATCCACTAAACATGCAGCTAACGCTACGCTTTCTGTCTAGACACAGGGTCACACTGTCCACTCCTGACTAAAAGTTATGTTTCCACCGTCTACTTCTCTCTCTTTAGAGCACTTTTGTCTGACTCATGTCATGTGTTGTCTCTGGTGTCTCCCTGACATGCAGGATAATTCGCTAGAGCCCTGAAGCTCCACCGTGCACAGAGCAGAATGGCACACTGGTGCATTCAAGTTTATTAGTATTAAACTTAAAGTGTGTCCAAATTGCATCATTTCGACCCAGCATTTCCTTGCATCCTAGCCTTACAGCGGCCAAGTGTGGAGTAGATCGGATGGACAGTTAAAGAGATACGCAGAGGACATACATACATGGATTCCTTCCTTTAGTAGAGAGATGGCAAGCTATTTGCTACATTTTTATCCTGTTATTCAAGTAATTTCTTATAAACTAATGCTATAAATAATAATATTACTTGGCTATTGAAGAGGACAGGCTGTGGAGATTCTGCTTTCAGCTTAGGTGGGGTTGTAGTCATCTGAAGAGATTCAGGATCCAGCTTACAGTCTGTTTGATCAATGCCTGTAAGAACATACAAAAAGACTAAATGAGGCACTTCAGCAGGTTGTAAGGTAACTGACATCATCTACACAACATGCTCTTTAATATGCTGTGACATACTCATCTCTCCAACATCATCCTCATCTTTCCAGTGAACTTGTGAAGTCTGTTTCTGCCACGGCTCAAGCTCCTCCTCATCACACTCCAGTAAAAGTTCAGACATTTGAGACCTGTGACAGAAAACCAAAGCATGTGACACACCAAGTTTACACAACATACAAAAATCAAATATACATTTTCACTTGCATATCTTTGTACTCTTCAACATCTTTTCATCATTTATAGAGTGCAACTTAGAAATGAATCCACTTATCTATCTTCTAAGCATATATGTAAAGTTGTCACTGTAATGCTGCCCAACTTTTCCCCTCTATGATGATATTTGAACAAAAATAAATTAAAGATGGGAGGAGACTTACATTTGAAGAATTTCAGATATGTAGACTTCTTTGTCACAGCTGTCATCTGCTCCTGGAGCACTCAACTCAGCTGTTCCTGTGACGTTGTCCAAATCATTCTGCAAGTCAGATCTGTTAGATAAAAACAATCTGTAATCAAATAAGCTACAAAACCAAAAGTTATGGTTCATTCCGTCTCCTCCTCGGCTTGGCCTCAATTTCATCCAAAGGATCTTCAAAGTAAAAACAATAAAACCTTGAGTTAGAAGTACCAAGGTTTCGATTTCTGACTCATTAAATGTGGCATTTTTCATACTGTGGTCTTCTTGGCTAAGTCATTAACCAATTCTAGGTGTTTACTGGAGGAAAGATACGAATACAGTTTAAGAAGACAAGAAGGAAAGCTGATTAAAAAAATAGACATAACACTACAAAATGGTAAAATCATGTCATAAAAAATACAGGCTATGAAAATCTGACAATATCCAACAGTTGGGTGGTTGTTACATACTCCAAAAGAAGTGCCGGTAAGGAGTTTGAAAGATGTTTGTTTGAATTTACCAGTCAAGAAGGGTCTAATCAGAGCTATTGAGTTGAATTATAGGAAGTGTAGGATCCAGTTTGAGCTGTATTAGGGTCTAAACAATCTCAATCCCTGCTGAATCAATCCTTATATTTGAAAGTGGTTCTGTGATTCACTTTTTTAATGGCTGTTGTTTCTAAATTGTGTAAATCTTATTTCAGTTGTTACATTTTCTTTTCTTTTTAACTTTTGTCGTTCAGCACTTTGTAAACTCTGTGTCCATATGCACACTATAAACTTAATCATTACCAAGTGCCGTTCTGATATGAAACAAACCCAATGTACAGTATTTGAGCCAATGGTAGTCTACAGGTACATGTATGGTAAGATGTATGAACACACACTGCTTCATAATTCCACACAAAAGGAATTCTAGGCCTAGTCTGAAACCTTTAGAGTTTATGTATCTAGTTCCTGAAAACAAAATCAGACAAAAAGTTGAAGTCTGTGTAACCCTCGGTTACCAAAACAGTTAAACAAAGTAATTGGATAATTTAGAAAATGTATTGAAGAAAAGTGTATTTATGTGGGTTTGATTTTAAAAATAATATTAATTAATAAAATAAATAAATAATTAATTTTTAAATGTATTAAGTAGACAACCGTTATAAATAACGGCTGTATTAGAGAGTATATAAGCCTGTGTCACCCAGCTGTCAAGGCAGCAGCTGATCCAGATACACAGACAGATACAGCAGAACCCAGATTGATTTGATTAGAGAGATATAAACCTGGAGCAGTCACCCTACTGCTGCTCTTCTGCCGTAGTAAATTCCCGGTGAGTTTGAATATAAACCCATTAGTTGTAAATATAGCAATATTCGCTAAAAAGAAAAAGAAACAAAAAGAAAAAACGTTAGCGCTAGCCGCGCTAGCATTAGCAACGGTTAGCAGCAGTTAGCGACCACTGATGTTGATAGCAGTTGGTGGCTGTTGATAGCTAGCGGTCCTAGCGTTAGCGGAAGTTAGCAACGGCTAGCGTTTGTAGCCGTTTATAGCCGTTGGTACTAACAACGCTAACGTTAGCAATTTTTAATTAATAACCGATTAGTAGCTATTTTGAGTTGTGTGTCTATTGAAATCAATTTGTATATAAGTCCATGTCAAAGTTTTATTAGTTGTACTGTAATCATCATTGTATATATCTTAAGTTAAATTGATATAACCTGTTTGTAATTCTGTTATCGATTTTTAATGTCTTAATGATTGAAAAGAAAAGAGAAAATAGAAAAGAGAAAACATGATAAGATAAGGAAGAAAGCAAGTTTTATTTTGTTTAGTTTATTAAAATTTCAATCAAATGATAATTTGTAAATATAGAACAAGAGTGATTTTGAAAAAAAGAAAAGAAAAAAAACATTTGAGCTGTGTAGTGATTATTATTATTTTTTGGCTTTGTGGGTACAAGGCCAGGTCCTCATCCTCATCCTCACCCTCCTCATCCTCGTCCTCCTCATCATCCTTGTCATCCCCTCCATCCTCATCATCCTCGTCATCCCTTCCATCCTTGTCATCCCCTGCATCTTCGTGATCACCATCTGTACTACAAATTCTTCAGCTCGGCTGGTTCCAGAAGGGACATAACAGTAGGGCTGAAGTGGCGAGCCAACCCTGAACCTGTGGAAACCTTTTATTGATACTTAAGTTTTTTGATATTGTTATTGTTGTTATTATTTTGTTAGCATTTTATTTTGTTGAATTAGAAAGGGAAAAATAGGGGTGAACGGACCACCTGTTGGGTAGAGACCAAAATAGAAATAAATAGTTTAATTATAGCTTAATTAGTAAAAAGACTAAACAAAGACATTTTAATCATTTAAATTTAGAACTAAATTAAATTAATAATTAACAATAATTAGATACTCACCCGACAGGTGGATTTCAGATTGCATGTAAAGAGGGAAAAGTCTATTTATTTTTGTATTTATTTATTTTTATACATGTGGTAGTGTCATTGTTATGTCTGGTAAATGTTATTTTGAGAAAAGAGAAAGAGAAAAAAGAACTGATTAATGAAATTAAATAAATCACCTTTAACCTTTTAATCATAACAGTTGTGTTTGTAGTCCAGTTGCTTTTCGATGCCCATTTCTCCTGAGCGAATTTAGACTTCTGAGACGCTGGTCCAAATTGTATGTGAGTCCTGTCTTGTGTTAAAGAGAGGCTATCTAATTTTAAAAAGAAAATCTACTTCTGGTTGTTACATCTGACTCACCGCAACCATCACCTGAATACTGATGAGGCAGAGAACCATCCAGCTGTTGACTGACCTCCAAGATCTTGTTCGTTTCTGGGTTGATATATGTTTTCTGAATTTCTAAAAAGGTTTTTTGTCCCATGAAATTCAGGTGCAGATGTTTGGCCCATTTCTTAAACTGTGTAAAGCTGCCTCCAGAAAAAGGAATAGAAAGAGCTATACGAAGATGAATTTCAGGAAACACATCCCAAAGGAGAGGAGATGACATCCATGTGCCCTCGTGTCCACCAAGGCAGCTCCACATCACCTTTGTCTGTGCACCACAGTGAGACACATTTCTTTTGTTAATGGTCTTTCCACAAGTCTGTCACCTTTTGAACAGCTCCATCAAACAGCTCTCGTTCACAACAGTCCTTGACCTATTCAAGTCTTTCTCTGTGTTCTCCAGTGATTTCAATGCTGTTGTTGAGTTTAATTCAGTCTCTTGGTGGGAGCTCTCGTTCAGACGATCCACATGAACCATAGTACTGCAAAAACTTTTCCGTAGTTCAGCTGGACGGGGGGACGAGGATGAGGTGCTTGGAGCTCCTGAGGCAATCTGGGATAGGAGAGACATGTAAAATAGCTAAGAAGAACCTGGCAAGCAGTCTACTAAATGTCGACTTCATGTGAATCTTTTTTACACAGACAATATAAACATCATAGACTATACTTACAAGAACTGGCACGGAGGGCAAAGGTGATGTAGCATCCACACCAGTATCTTGAACACCCAAAGAAGGAGCTTGTGAAGATGTACTCAGACCCCTCAACAAAAACAGATATTATAATGTCAGTGTTGCCATTTTTCTAACACAGATTAATCACATGCCAACATGAAATATTGAGAATACAGTTTCACTGCTTCATACTTACTGAGGTTAACACAGTATCTACACTAGAACATGTAACCACAGAGGTGGAGGCCTATGCATCCATAGTGATAGTGTTCAGCTAATAAACAATTTAAAAAAATCAGAGCAGAAGAAGTTACTTGTGATGCCATTTTCCACCTGATCGTTTCCAATCAGTTTGCACATAAACGGACACACATTGCCTATGTCAAAGTGAATCAACAGTTCAGTGCATCAAGTAAACAAAACACTTTTCTCAACCAGTCCAGGACACAGTGTTAAGTGATTATTTTACTACTAAAACCAATATCCAGGGAGCTCTGGCCAACCCAGCTCATTCAACAACACTTTATATAAACACAAGTATTTCAAGAATCCCTACAACCATTCATACAGCTGCACAGTAAAAAAGATTTCAGATATGTATTAAATCGTGCCAGTTTTGGGGGTTTGGGGTGTCTACAGTCTACATATAATTCCTTGTCATAGCTATATTGGTGCACATAAAATATTACCTGTCGATTATCATTGTGTTGTCAGATGGACTACGCTCAGGGAATGAGGTCAATTTATGTCATGATTACATGCATGCTAACATCACACGGGCATGACAGGGTGCATGATGTAAAATCACTTTCAGGATTTGCACATTCAGCAAAATGCATTTAATTGTCAAAATGTACAGTATTATAAGCACATAACGTTAATTACACTCTCTGACGGGCACATAATGCCGGTGTTCTGTCGATTTCTGCTGCTTTGTCGAAAATTGCTACCGCCGCATAAACCGATAGGTCTGTCTATTGATTCACACTACCTATCAAAAAATGCTACTTTATGGTTGTCTACCTCTGTATATCAAATAAAGGCATAATGTAGTAATAAATAATAAAGTGTTTTCTTCTCTCATTTGTCTAATGTACAAAAAGTGTAATGAAATGTATGTCATGGGTAGTGTATTTTGATGGATCAAATTCTTAGCATCAAAAAATGCTCCCTCTACTCAACTCATTCAAGTAAGACTACTCATGACCTCACTGCCACTGTAGGATGAATGGCTGCATATTTAGACATATATCTTTAACATTTTTTAATTAATATTGCAGGGGTAGCATATTTTGATAGTCCAATAACATCCTATCAAATAATGCTCCCGCTACTCAATGCATTCATAAAATACCAATATGCTAAACCACATACTACATCCAGAGTCCAGGGCTCCAGCACAGTTCTTCCCAGTTTTCTTTTTTTTATGATTTATTTTAAATAGTCAAAATTTTTCAAACATGTAAAACTTAAGATGGACATTTAGACTGAGGAGACGCAAAAAATTATGGCCGTGGAAATGAAACTTGGGAAATCGGCTCTGCGCATGCGCAGAACCACAAAGTAGCAGTTCTCGACGGGTAGAAGAAATCGACAGAACACCGGTGGCGGTGATGATGGCACCTGCTGTCGGCGGGATGGGAGGACGTAAGCCGGGGAGGGAGACGGTTGGTATGGCCCCCCTAACCAGACTCAACGGACTGCTCAGAAATCCAGACTGTACCTGGTAATAGTTGGTGAAACTATAGGGGGTAAAGTGGACACTGCAGAGGCGGGTGGTGGAGTTGATTTTAAATTCTCCACAGTAGCTCCTTACAAAATCGACCCACCGTCTCTTGATGCCTTCACCACTTGGAAACTTAAATAAACTAATGGAGCCACTACCCTGGACACTGTGGCATCCAGTACAGATGCACACACGAGGAGGAGTCATGACTAGTTAGTTTGCTGAAAATGACCTCAATTGATGCTATTCAAGACTGGAGAGAGAGCGGAAAACTACTGAGGCTAATGCGCTGAATATATTTATACTGCTACAGCAGCAGGGGCGGGTTTATGCTAACCATCGCCGCCTTACGTAACCCGGCGATGATTTTCAGACCCGCCCACTAAATCCTGACACAGAAATGTTGAAACACAGTCTGTGAAGCCTAGCTCCACAATTCAAATCTAAATGGTTGAAATGTTTTTTACACATTGTTGAGAAATACATTTATGAGCTATTTAATGTGTTTAGAAGAAAATGACTGAATTCACTTTACACGGTCTTTAACACTCAACGCTGGGCTGCCTATGATAGCACCAGGCATTGGCTGGACGTGAGGATGGAGGCGGTCCAGAGGGATAGTCGGCTCGGCACCATTCTCCAGTAACAGCGGATGGGTCATGAACCCCATTTTTCTCTGGTGAAAGTTCACAAAACAATCTGGATTGAAATGGTCACTGCAGAGGCGTGCCTGGCCGGTCAACCTCAGCTCTCCTTAATAAATGTGCTTTTCACGAAATCAATCCACTCCTTCTTCATCTTTTCATTCTTCGGAAATTGAAATAGAGAGTTGCTACTGCGGCACCCAGGGATGATGCATTTGCGGGGTTTACCCGGCATAACTAGAGGCTGTAATATGTGTAGTAAGTCGTTGTCCAGCCAAGTGTTGCCAACTTCCTGAATGGACACATGTATGAGGCGCCCCCCCCGCAATGTGATTGGCCACCCCGTGGTCATTTACTTGTGGTAATGTCAATCATTGTGTAAAGCTCTTTACCGACGCTGCATGTTAAAACGGAAGCAAAGCTGTAAACCTTGTGTGACTCGCCTGTGTTAAGAACTCATGAAGGCTTTTATTTTGGAAAAAAATACAAAGGAAGTGGCTCTGCGACTCCGCTAATGAACTCGTGTAACTTCACCAGTCACGGACTTTTTTTTTGCAACGTGATGCTCCTATAGGTGCACCGAGTTAAACAAACACATCTATGTTACATCTATGTTTCCCCCCAACATTTTTCATATTTTCATCTGCAGAGGTGAAACAAAATGAAGCATGAGTAATCTGAGTTTGTCCAACAGGTGGCAGTCTGGATTTAATAATACAGGGCAGAGGTGCCCTCCATGGATTCATGTTTCAATACACTAGAACTTGCTTCAAATTAGAAATGATCCTTTAAAATGATCCTCTTTGACAACTTTAAGGTTTAAATGTAGATTTTCAACATTTCTTGTTGTCTAAATAAACAAACACTAACAGTTACACGATAAAGTGGATATCCATACATCATGGTTGAGACCTGCACCTTCCCTTGAATAAATTATATTCTGTGTTGTTTTTATTGTTAACACATTATATACGGCATTATCTGCAGTTACAGAACAAGAAGTTGAGCCTGAACACCCACACCAAAACCAAACACTATTCAAAAATGATGAAGCAAATCCTCAAATCTGAAAAGCTGAAATCAGCTACTGTTTGGCATTTTTAGTTGATAAATGACTCAGTGTTGACTCAGTGTTGTTGTAATCAGTTTAAACAATTATCACCATCAATAATGTTTTCACCACACATTATATGTATCTATCTATAATGACAGTTTGAAAGGCACATTATATGATAATTATCAATGATCATCTCTAGATTTAAGTTATTTTGCAGTTTCACTATTGTCTGTCCCACTAGTTCATTTAAAAGACTGCATTTAAAGATTATTTTCACAATCAAATTAATCAGCTAATTATTTTCTTGTTTAATTGACTGCATTTTTCTATTTTTTATTCTATTATTCAATTAGAAGAAAGAAAGATATTACTAGGGGGAAGTACCAGATAAACTTTGCAGTTTCCCTTCTATGAGACATCACAGTAGAAACACACCTTGCATCCCGATGCTGTAGTAACATCCAATATGAACCCAACTTCACTGCAGTCCTCTTGTCTGGTTTCTTGCCAGCGCGGAGGAAAAAGTAGTTCCAACACAGTAGGAGGACCATGCTGTACCGGGACTCAGTTGTTACTTAGAAAACGGTTTAACAAAACAAAAAAAGAGGGACGCTATGCTGCAGTAATACTACATACACTTTCATTATTTCTATGGGCTGCTTTGTAGTTGTTAAAGTTGACAATAATAACGTTAGTGGCTCTGAGTACACCTGTAGACAAACTGAGCTGTTTCAACCTCGTGATACAGCAAGCCTGTATTGAATACTTTAAGCCTTTTATGTAATTGCTACATTAAATTGTGATAGTTAAATGAGCTATTTGTATATGTATTTACATTTCAATGTGTTCAAAATGTTTTTTCACTTTAATTAATCTGCAGAAAAAGAAGGGTCATACATAAATTTCACATGACACTGACTGTCTTTAACCCAGTTTGCTGTCTATAGCCTAAGCTTTAAAGGCAATGTGTTTTAGAAAAATGCTTTAAAGGCACAGTGTGTCATTTCTACCACTAGGGGTCTGTTATAATCATAATCAATAATTCATTATAAAAACAAAACAATAACAAAAGAAGGGGTCATGAAGTATATAATGGGAGTTGTTGTCATCATTTTTAAACTACCAAATGCTTGCTTACCTGTCCAGTACAAAACAAACGAAATCAGTATCCTTGTGTTGTCCTAGCGAGCTCACAAAGCTCTCTCCATCTGAGAAATGCTACACCAATATTTACTCTTGTTGTTTTCCCTCCCCTCTTGTCCTGTAATCTTGGATCATTTGGTTCCCCGTATGTTTCCACTTTACAGGGAAAGAATGAGCAGCAAACGGCAGTGGATGTAACCCTATTATATCCATGGATTATTTTTTTCTTTGTCTTCATCTTCTTCTAATGACTTCGCTTTCTATTTATCTATCTATCTATCTATCTATCTATCTATCTATCTATCTATCTATCTATCTATCTATCTATCTATCTATCTATCTATCTATCTATCTATCTATCTATCTATCTATCTATCTATGACTTCATTGACAGGCAACTTAAACTAAACGCACCCCTACTGCTGTAAACTAATGGTATTTGGTAAACTTATTTTACTTTAGCAGTCCACCAAAAATCTGTATCCTTAAATTTCAGGGGAGAAATAAGCCATTCGGTTTTTAAATCTTCACTCATGTTAGATCCACAAGGCCTAATTTAAAAGTTTGTTCCGACTTGAATTAAAGAGCACCACCACTGCTCTGCTGCTATGAAGCTTGTGGAAACACTGGAGCGAAGCAGCAAAGCCCGAAACGACTTCACAACGTTATGTCAGCCTTACACAAAACGAGTTTTAAAGTAATTTTCTTTGCTGCAGATACATTTTAAAAACAGTGTTTAATTCGGCGTGTATCTGATCCACCAAGCAGCATTTATTTTAGTGAGAAATCTACTTTTTAAAGCGGCTCGCTTCTCATTCCAACGGTCTGCTGCTGCTAAAACAGCGCAGCTAACCAATGGAGGCTGGTGGCGAGTTGAGGCGAAGATTTTAAGGAGATAGAGTTTATCTTTATGGATTATATTCATGCCGAATTGACAAGAATACTGATGGCACATGACACCTTTTATCTTGTGTTTCTAGAGTTATGAGTTTTTGCGGACACGTAAGTGATTGTCAATATGTTATATTTCTTAAAGGGAGTTTGGTGTTAGGGAGCGTCAGTTACCGTGGTAAACTGACTTTGACCTTTCACCAAACTAATTCCTTCATAGGTTAGTTCTTCATTATCATTCCATCTTCTTCCTGATGTCTTACTATATCACATGTACACGTTTGGTTACATGTCACTGCAGCAAAGTAGAGAAATCTCAACTCCAAATCACCTCCAAAATGAATAAACTCAAATAATAATAGAATAAACTATTTACAGTATTCTGACCTTTGACCTTACGTCAAACTAATTACTTCATAGGTAATTACTTCAAAATTACATTTGATAGAAAAATGATGAACTTACCTATGAAGTGAAGTGACAGTATAATATTAATTAACGAATCATGATATATGGGTAGTAATATCATGCCAAAACATTGTGTAAAATAACAAGGAATAATTTATTTGTACTCTTAATGGAAGAAGTACAAAGATTGTCGTAGTCCACATGTTTCATAAATTATAATTTTGAAAAGTATTTATTAAGCTTTATTAGGTAAACGATATCTATGAGAAAGTAAGTGTTATTTATACTGTCAATGACATCATCCCAGTAAAACTTACCATCCACTGGCTTTTAAATCATCACGCCCAGGCGACCCCTCCTGCAGTTACAGATGAAAAATGCAGTGACTGCTATTGCTTAAAAACTAAAGAGAGAGAGGGAGAGAAAATGTCAGCCAAGTTATTTCACATGAAGGCTAAACAGACTTATAGTTTATTACCATGGTGAATAAATACATGTGTATAAATACACTGAAGAAGTTTCATGGTAAAGGTTTATGGACCACTAGAACAGGGAGGTGTAAAATCATCCTCATCAACAACACATCAGTAAAGGTACAGCTGTTGAAGTCCATTAGAAAAACACAATGCCTTAAGAAAACAAAACATAAGAGGATTTACATCTTAACACATCTGGTACTTTTACATTTTCAAGCAAGTTTCAGTAGTGCAACCTTGCTGTATGCAATCCACTAAAACAGCTCTGCCATAAATTCTACTTTTTCTAAGCTTATATATTTTCAGTTTTTGTTGACATCAAAAAAGTGATGATTCTACTTTACATTTATTGTTGAGGTTATAGTGGGTGGTGGTGTAGCGCATTATATTCAAAAGTGTTCCTAATCTTTTGCCTCCCTCATGTATGTTAATGGCATGGACAACATATTAGTCAGTGTCAGTCCCGAGCAGCAGCAGAAGGCACCTACGTCACCAGTTGGTCTGTGTTGTCAGTTGACAAAAAACGTTAACAGTTCAACACTAAAACACTTGTGTAACAATTGACATTACACAAAGCTAGTTTTTGTAGTTTAACTATTTACATCGATCTCTGCTCAGACATGTGTTGTGCTAACATTATATTGTTAGATTGTGGTGGTCTGTTAGCTAAAAGAAACCCACAGTTAACCTGAATGTGCATAATGTTAAACTGAAACAGCTTCACAGTGGAACAGATAAGCTTATGTGGAAGTTATCATGCATTTTATAACTAAAGCATGAAGTTGTGTGAAGTTTATTTTTAGAAGTGGAGGCATTTCAGATTTGTCCTCTGAGACAAGGCAGACGGCAAACAAATTTCAGGCTGCCAAATTCCAATTTTTTATACATCAACACACAAAATAACTATAAGTGGACTTCACACAAGGTACATTTAATATGTTAAATTTGACTGCACAATGTTGTCATGTCAGCATCTCATAACCTAGCCTATGATGACATGAGTTCAAGATTCAAGATTCAAGATTCAAGAACTTTATTAGCCATTTGTGCTTGCACACATAGGAACTATTGTGCGGTTTGTTCAGAGAGTCAAGACAACATTTAAAAAGACACACAAGAAAGACACATTCATAAAGCACATACACATACTCTAGACATAAAAAAAAGTGCATAAAAACCCTGTGTAAAGGGAAAGTTAGAGCATTGTTGTAAGTTGCATAGGTATATTGCACAGGCCCAGAAGACAATATAATAAAATAAATATAGTATGATATGCTATGTGGTAGGTCATTTTGTTTTGGCCAAGAGTCTCACTGTGGCAGGGAAGAAGCTGTTAAAAAAGCGTGTTCTGTTTGTGGTGATGCTGTCCGCTCGTCTGTGTCTGAGGTTGTATGTGCATTTTTTGTGTTTGAGCAGGGAGTGAGCTGGATGTAGTGTGTCTCTGATGATTCTCTCTGCTCTTGTTTGAGTTCAGTATAGTCATGTGTGTCCTTTCTAAGCCTAGCAACTTCCTGAGCATGAGCAAAGGTCAGTGCACTTGAAGGCAGCCTTTTGCACTTGCAGAGCATAGTACGCCCTTTCTTGCAGCCACAATGAATAAGTTAGTACCACTTTTGTGAGGCTTCTGGCAGGGTGGTCCACAGTGGCTGCCATCCCATTGCTTCCTTCACTCAGTCCCAATCAGAAGGGCTTGGCAGCTAGGACTCAGGTACCAAAGCGTTGCTCCAGACTTTGGCCTGATGGGTGGCCCACAGCTTTTGTGGGTGGGATGTTCTCCAAAGCTCTGGATTTCTGAGTGAAGAGCTATTTTCTTGCTTCATTCACCTCCGTGATGTCACTCATCCTATTGTACAGCACCACAAAGTGCTCCAACAGTGACTTGGACAGCTCACATATCACCTGGCATTTGCATACGCTCATTGAAGGCCTCAGTCATTTCAGGGAAAGCCTTCTAAAGTCTCCCATATCGTTTTCTTTCCTGTTCCAGCAAATGCTGACATTTTGTCACATCCCGTAAGTGCATGGAACAATTGGATAGAGGCACAGGTACTTGGGTCCAGCTTGTTGGTCGCTTCATGAACCCTATCTGAAGCTGGTGCCTTTACCAAGAACAATCCACATTTCCTCTAACTCGATCTTCCAAAACATGGCCATGGTCAGAACAACAATGTCAGTGTCTAAAGCACGAATAGTCACCGTATTGCAACCCTCCTTAACAGCATCTGACACATGCAGAAGTAAGAGTGTGCCTGCCTCCTTGTGAGAATAAAGAGAGAGGTTTGTCAAGTCAGAATGGGCAGGAGAGCAGAGGACCATCTTCCTGTGAGCTGCGTAGATTTCTTCTCCATCATCTACTGGGATACAAGTGATTTGCTGTGAAAATAATCCAAACAATTCTGTTTTGTTCTTATTAACAAGCAGGAAGTCTTTCCAGTGCTTTGGCAGTGCAGAGGTTGGAATCACTTGTCTCTGGATTCCTTTCTCTCTCTCTTCTGTTAGGAGGTACCTTTTAGACACCACAAAATATTATTATTTCTCGAGCTGGGATTTTGCATACAGCACAAGAACACTATCTGCATGGCCTAGTCCCTCTTGAGAGCATCCCCAATATCCTCCTAAAATGTTGTGCTGTCTGGATCTGATGCCCCACAGTGGCATCTTTCTATTGAAGTCAGACTTTGTACAGGCCACCCAGGTCTGCTACTTTGAACACTAGAACACAATCCTCACATCTTTTCATCTATAAAAACTACCAACTCTGTGAAAGCAGTGTCATGCAGCTGAGCCTCTTCCTCATGCGTACCCTTTGATACATCCTGTCTTCATTTGTTGTAGACCATCCGGAGGAAGTTTTGGTGATATTTTGCCTCAAGGGCTATCATGTCCCCAGGTGCAAATTTGGCAAACAACTCTGCGTCTTCTATTTCCAAGGCAACATTTCTAACATTGAAATCTGTTTTGTTTATGCCTCGTGGAGTACTTCAAAGCCAGCTGGCTGTTTGCAGAAAAAAGCACACAGGCTTTCTAGTGTTGACATGGCTGTGAGCAGACTGTGTGCAAACCCCAGGTGCATCAGACTGCTTCACCTTTTCTGATAACTTCCGCAATTGCAGCAGCATTGTTTGACTATATTTTAATCAACAGGTCTTGTGCCATTGTGCCCTGTAAGTCATCAGTTGGACTTCTGTGCCATTCCTATCATCCAACTTGTTCAGGTCCAGCTCAGCTGATATTTGTCTAAGTTTCAGAAAATCAAGTAATCCTGTTTTATACATTCTTCCTAATTTGGCTGTTAGTCAGAATAGCAGCACTAACTTAATTTCACAAATGAGGTTCAAAGAATGAACGTATGTCCATATAACATACTTGGTAGGGTCAGGAGCCCTCCTGGCCAAACTGGTGCCCTAAGCAGAATTTTGTTAAATTGGGAAGTTGGCAGTAAGCATCTTTATTAGAACAAAAAAAAAACAATTTTGGCAAAGGTGTACATAATTATAATGAAAAGTGATAGAGCTAAAACTTGAAAAATTGAAAACGGATGTCAATGACCACTTACGGTCACTAGAGGCTAGATAAAAATAGCCTCCATGTCTATAATTAAACCTTGGGGTATGAGAATTATATGCTGAAAATTTCATGCATTAGTCATAAAATGGACAATTTTTTGCCTATCTGTCCCACTACCATGTTACAAATCTAGCTTGTCAACATACCATAATGTTACAGATGTTAGCTTTTTATCTTCTGTATTAAAAGCAATAAGTGTAGAGTGTGTTTAGCCTGTTTCATATATAGTTCTCCAAAGTCGTGAATGTTTCTTAATCCTGATGTGTTTCTTCATCTTATTTCTACTCCTCACAGGTGACGACTTCTCCTGGCGATGCGTCCAGTCTCTTCCATCAACCGAAGTCCTATTATGCTAGGTAAGATTATTATTTATTTATAAGTCGTTCTTTGAAAATCCACAGACAAAGCCAATTTAGTCAGCTCTTGTGGCAGTTGTGCTTGTTATACTCTGTGCCTGATTTTAGACAAGCTATATTAATGATTCTATATAAATTTTGGCTAAACCACGAGCACCCCTGCAGTAATCTGCTTATATCTGTTCTCATGTACTATGACACAAACATTGTTGAATATAAGGAGTAAATGACATTGCTGGAGTCGGTTCAAAAGATATTGTTCTTATTTATTATTTTTTACATCACATACTATTACATCATATACTATCACTATTACGTTATTATTACATACTATTACATTAAATTTACATTTGTTTGAATTGACTTGAATTCTCTATGATTGCCAAGATTACTATTAAGATGTCTTTAAAAGTTTGTTACAATAGGTAATTAAAATCTTGTTAGGTGTAATCTATTCTACAAAAGCTCACTTCTATGTTTGACAGTTTTAAAATGGGTTTTGTTCATAGCTCACACTGACAGTAATAATAAAATGTTGTTTTTCTAACATCTATAGTAGCTGTCATTTATTGCTGAAGAACAAGAAGAAGCACTATCAAAGTGAAACCCACCTGCCTTTTGGCCCAGCAGACTTGTGTTGCAAAGTGGACAGACGGGGCTTTTGGGCTCTTTACAGACAAGTAAACATGCACAAACACCATTTTAAAGACTCCTAAAACCTGCCTACCTGGTGACTTGACATTTCCCACAGTTGAATAAGTGTCCCAAGTGTTTCAGGAAGTTACAGGGTCTAGCATATTGTGAAGCTCAATGATTTGATTTTCTTTTTTACTTGTAGTGGGTTTAAAGGACCAGTGTATAGGATTTTGAGGGATCTATTGGCAGAAGTGGAATATAATAGTCATAATCATGTTTTCATTAGTGTATAATCACCTGAAACTAAGAATCGTTTAGTTTTTGTTAGCTTACAATAAGCCCTTTATATCTACATCAAGCCCGGAGGCCACAATGTTGCACTGCCATGTTTCTACAGTAGACACACTGGCTCTAGAGAGGGCCTTTCGCATTTTACATTGAAGTGTCAACCACCGTAGGTTCTCCTACACTCTTGGTCCTTTAAGAAAAGGTGTCAGTATTTTTTGTGAAGATTTTAATAACTATGGCTACAGATTTAATCAAGTTTTTTACATATTGGATTTTGAATGTTGTCTTTGTATTACTACTACTTTTACTGTCTGTAATATATACAATTGTAACTCACAATTGACCTTGTGAGTTACAGATTGATTTTTACAGGAAAAAAAGCTGCACATGGTCCCTGTTTCTTTTAGGGCTAGAGAAGACAGAGGAGAGGTTTCCAAAAAATGTATAAGAACTAGAAGCACTGAAAAGAAAACAGTCTTATTTGCTGTGTTGAATTGGTGCCCATGCAGTCCAAACATTTCCTGCTGTTGCTACTTCACATTAAAAACTTCTCACTGGTGTACAACTGTCTGGCTTTTATTATGAAGCATGTACAGGAAATTGACTGAACTTGTGCTATTGGTCAGTGAATATTGGTCTATAAGAATGTTTTGTCCTGTTTGTTTAGCAGATCAGATGTATATATTTCAGAGGAGGATTGGTAAAAGAGGAAACAGCCCCAGTGACCTGTTAGAAGAAGAGCTGCAGGCTTCAGGCTCTTTTACTGCAGTTTGTGTCAACCAGTGCAAATCTAATATGTCATTAATGGTAAACAACTTATTTTGTTCCACTGTCCCGTCCGAGAGAAAACCATTTGCACTGTGCATCGGAGACATAATTCTGTCATATGGAAGAAGGCCATTAGATTTCTGTAAACATGGTGCACAATGAAAATAAGTAAATACGTTTTTAATGTTCAACAGTTAGTAATAAACAATTGTCATTTAAAGAGTTGGTTCTGTTCTCATTTATTGAAATGTAAGTGTTATTTGAAAGTTTACAGCAATACATGAATAACTGTTATCTAATTTATGGTAAAATGTCTGGTGCTGTAATTCAATACACAGTAACATAAGATTGTAACACTGTATATTATTTACAGTTGTGTATGGCCAATGTAAATGTAGATACAGTATCATTATATCACTGTTTCATTTTCTAGTTACAATTGCAACTAAATATAAAAACAGTACATTTAATGTGATTTATTTTTACAGTAAGTTTACTGTTTTCATATTTACAGTAACTAACTGGCAGCAGTTGACCAGTAACGTCTTACAAAAAGCAATGTGTAGTCGGGGTCACATTTCAGATTACGTATTGTTAACAGTTCTATCAGATAATTATTTTTATCCCTTTAAACTTTTCACATGGTTTCACTCAAGAAATGTTCAAATGATCCAATATTTCACCAAAAATCAAAGATTTGAGAAAAATCCAAAAGCTAAAAACAAATTTGTGTATCAGAACTTTCTTTTTTACTCTTCCATTGATCATCTCTGTCTTGACCCTTCTGATTTATCTTTGGGGGTGCCTGACCCTTTGGCTGGGAACCAGAGGACTAAACTAGCTAACTTAATATAAAGTCACTCTGTGACTTCCAAACTAGCTCCACCTCCAGCAGCTACAACAGTAACATGCTTCTTACACACTGATGCTTGAGTATATGTGCAAATATATTTTAATATATCCTACTTTAAGTATTAGCTGCGAATATTCATGTCCTTTTTCTTAAGTAGGATTTTTCGTGATCGTAATGGAATATTTTTACATTGCTATATTGGCACTTACTGAAGTAAAGTATCTGAATAGTTCTTCCACTTTCACTGGTTGTGACTGTAACTTATTTAAAATGAATTGCATTTTTCTGGCGTTCAAATGAAAAGGTTTCTATTCTGATCCATTACAATCCATTAGACGTCTTTCGGCTGGTATTAAAGCAGAGAGAGACATGTGGTGCATCAGTATGACCCGGGACAGTGTGTGCTGACTCCTGCAGCATCTCCCGCTGTGTGGGACCATCATGTCACTGTGCGGCGGAGGGATACAATAACCAATGTCATCGTAGTGCTGAGGCTTCTGCACAGCAAAAAATGTCTGCCTAAGGGAGACTCGTAACTGATATATATATAGAGGATATTTTCCCAGGTATAGCCGCTTAAACACACACTTTCACGTGTTTTGAGGCGCATTTCAAGAAAGCGAGTCTTTACCAGATCACCCTAGTCGGGATTTTAATCGGGAAAAAAGGTAAAATATCAATGTGAGTTTGGCCAAAGCTTTCGGACCTGTGAAAGAAGTTGGGAGTTGAGAAAGACCATCATTGCGTTTTGTGTGCCGGAGCTGCTTTATTTTTTGGCTTTCTTACTTATGTGCAGTCAGTGTGCACTTTGTGGTTCTCTAGTTAGAAGGACACGGTGTTCCCTGTACTAATTACAAGCTATTTTCAACCCATATTAAGCAGAACCTGCAGCTAGCGATAGCCAGCTAGCTAATGACGTTAGGTGCCTCAGCAAACCTTGGTAATCTATTCTTGGAAAAATGTGCAACAAAAACCACTGACAGCCTCTTTAGTGTGTTACATACATGTCTTTACAGCAGTATGCTGTGTTATTACAGAGAAACTGCAGCAATGCGATGCGGTGCCATCCATTCAGAGCGGTCCTACCTCTCTGTGTGTCTTATAAAATCAGCGGATAAAACTAAAGGTGCGCACATTGCACACAATGTTTGCACCATCTCATCAATTATAACATGTCAGGGTCTTTTTGATGCAGCGCTGACAGCCAACTTTACTCCTCAGTGATGGTCTGTTATTTTGCATCCATAACAAATGCTTCTCGTGGCAGTCTGTCATTTCCTGTGGCACTCATCCGGCCGCTGTTAGATAAACCAGCCTGAGATGTGACCTGATGGACTGTGTGCTCTCTCCAGGTTTCTAAGATCGTCAGGATGAATCCTCAGCAGCGGATTGCCGCTCTCGGAACAGACAAGGAATTAAGTGACCTGCTGGATTTTAGTGCGGTAGGTTGTCTTTTCTATGTTTTTTTTCCTCCTCCAGTGTCACCTCTTTAGTGCCATGCAGCTCCCAGGGGTGTCTAATAGGCTAAACATGTCTAATTGATGATTAGTTCATATTAGAGTTGACTGATATCATTTTACATGTGATTTTTTTCATTTCCGAAAATCATGCTTTCATGAATCATCGCTTATATACTAGAGCTGAAACATTAGTTGATTAGTCGTCAGCTTTTAAATGGATTGATAATCAGTTAATTAAAAGTCATTTTTTAAGAAGAACAATGTCCACGTTTTGTGAATCCAGCTTCTCAAATTTGACTATGCTTTAGTTTCTTCAGTCGTCTTTGAGTAAACTGTATATTTTTGGGTTGTGCACTGTTTTTTGGGACAAAATAAGACAGCTGATTGTCATGTTTAACCATTTTCAGACAATCAATGACTGCATCTAATGATTATTTTCTTGTTAATGAAAATAATGGTTAGTTGCAGCCCTAAAATGATCTCATTATTAAAAATCATGAGCTGCTTTCTGAAAAAAACTGTATGTGTTGCTTCTCTACTATTTATTAGTTGCTCTAATGCTCTGCGTCTGTTCATATTCGTCCTTTCAGATGTTCTCTCCACCTGTAAGTGGAGCGAAAAACAGGCCCACAACACTTGGAAGCAGCCAGTTCAGTGCATCAGGTAGGACCTGATCCCTCAAACATATATCACAGTAAACCCTTTGAAAGGACGTGTCTTTGTACCTGCTTGCATGACTCAAAATCAGTTGTTTAACGACTTCTGCCCTTGTTTAAATTGCGTCTGGATTTATTTATAAATGGAAGATGAAGGAAAAGAGTTGTAGCGTTTAGTCTTGCATGAGATTTTTTTTCCAACTCTGTGTGACGCTTGTGTGCGCCTTTCATATCTGGAACTAGAAACATGAGCTCTTCACCTGGAAGTGTAGTGGAGTTAAGATGTAGACCAAAGCACGGTGCAGGTCATAGACATATGTAAATGTTTTATTGATCTAATTACCATCACGCTGTAATGCAGTGGATACTACTCATGCTTGTTAGAGGCATAAATCAAACATAGTGTATTTGCTTTGGTTGAGGTGTATTGTCAAGTGTCTGTGCAGCAAGTGCTCATAGATACAATACATCTGTGTTCTTATCAGAGACTGATGTGTGTTGGAGGCCAATTTATGATCAGGTTAAAATCTGTGAAAGACTCGCTGTTATTCATTGTAAATGTTAGTAGTTCATTGGGATTATGAGACATCCTCTCCTTGAGTTATTCTAAATATTGTGCAGTAATTTTTGTTTTCTTTGTCCATGCAGAAGCTTGATAATGGCTCAGCCCCTCATATGTACACAAACGTAATATTTTAATTATTCTATTTTATTATTATTATCTTTAAGTATCTCCATTGACAAACAGTGTGTGTGCATGGTTTGAGTTTGGCTGTTATAACCAGAGGTCAGATTCCCTGCCTCTGGACTGCTTCCTGACTATAGATGCTACAGGACATTAATCCGAAGCACATCTATTGTCTGATGTGCTACTAGAGAAAGTCAACAAACACACATTATGTTTTCTGAAAGCACGTTTTGTGTGCATCCACAATGCCTCATTGTCCTCAGTTATCTGTGAAACAAAAGACACAAGAACAGAGCTGTCGTACATGAACTATGGAGTTGGGAGTATGAGTTTTCCAACACCTAAAACCCTCCTCAGCAAAGTAAATGCTGAGGAGGAGTGATCAAGTCGCACCTTTGCACAAAAATGTATATTTCTGCATTAATGACACAAAGGTCTGGACTGTAATTCTCCTGCATTTTTCTCTTGCATTTAGAAAAGCTTCACAAATATACATATTTGAATGTTTTTTATTATTCATTGGGCAAAATATTATATTGTTATACAATATTAAATGACTATAGCCTCCAAACTTACTGTACGCTTAAGTCAACTCTCAGACACAGTGTCAGCAAAAAGAAACTGTTTCCAGAAACTTTTCACATATTGGATTTACTGCAAATGCTTTTAAAAAAAATGTTTTTTACTGATTTTGTACAGGTGTAATAAACTGGTAACCAGTGTATATTTTCTAATTGTGGATAATGACACAGCCAGGTTACTGTGTCAAAGCTAAAACACATCCATGCTACATGATGAAACGTTTGATTCTTGATGGTTTGAAGGTCTAAAGTGATTTAAAAAAAAAACAGATACCAGTAAAATACTGATATAGAAAAACAGTCATACTCTACATATAGTATGTGTGCAGTCTATGAAGAACTGAATAGAGATGGCTTTGTTGTGTGCATTATGATTTAATCTAGTGTGATGTTGACATCCTGTGGACAGCCACCTTTAGGCTGGGCCGTGCACTCTGTGACTTCCAAAATAGACCAGCATCAGCATGGTGCTTTTTGTGTGCAACAGAAAAGAAGTGGAGACTGTCAGGAGAATAATGTGTTACAGCTAGAGCCCATTGTCATTGCTGTGTGTTGTCTGGTCACCAGCTTTGTCCTTTACAAATGAAAAAAAACAAAAAAACTGTAAATGTGTTAAGCTGTTTTTTATTTTAAACCACTTCTAACAAAAATATTATTTGAAGATTAGAAATGTACAACTACCCTGTCACCTTTGATTATAAAGTTTACCTTTAAACTGTAAAATATATTGGCATATTATTGTTTGTAACAACTGTTTATAATCTGTGTTCAGTTAACTATCAGCCAATACACTGTATAAATATTTGATATTATTCAAATATCAATTGTCTGTAAATGCATCAAAAAACCAAATGTGTCCGGCTCCATCGTTTCTTTCTAGTTTTAGAAGGCTGCCAATCTGCCATAATAATCTTGACAATGTTTCGTAACACTTTTATCTCTTTCTTGCATATATAATGTTTGTATGATGGTGTATATGATCATATATATATATATATAGATAACACTGATGAACAAGATACACTTTACATTTGCATTTTGAAGTCAATCACAACCTAATGAATGAATGAAATAACTGAGAGACAATAACAGTTAAAAGCTTTGACCTGTGGTAGCAATGCTTTTCAGCCTCAGATGTGTACTAAACGGTTATTTTATTGATATAGAATTTAGATATTAGTATGTGTTGAAAGATGTGTTGGTATCTTCTGTATTGGGTTTATGTTTTTTTTGTGGTGGTCAGAAAATGTGCTGGGCATCAAGGTAAGTAAAGAATGATCTTTTTTTTTTAATTTCTTTTTTTAGATTTTTCTGTTTTGTAGCTGATAATGAGTTTAAACAGTGGAAACTAGTGTGTCATGTTCATCATGTCATCAATCAGCTGCCGCCTACATACTGGACCTTTGACTCTGAAGTGGATTTTAGTTTAGATTTAAAACTTTGTTTGCCCCTTTAAATTTTGATGGTGATAACATGTAAATGAAACGCTCGCATCAATATGTCATTTATATTATGATAAATCTTTCAAAACTGAATTATGCAAAATGAACCGTTTTTCATATAGGTGATAATGATGCGCTGAAGCCTTAAATGTATTGCGGGTAAAGCCCTCCTCCCCCCAGCCTGCAGTATGTCCTCCTGTGTCTCTGATCCTCAGGCAGGGGAAGAAGCACCTCCATAAGTGATTGTGAACATAAGGCAAGCGAGTGTGCAGACAGAAGTGTGAAAATTGCAGGGAATGAGAGTTTGGATTATTGCATCTCAGCTGGGCATAGCCAGATAATTGAGGCAGAGTGGGACTGGCAAGACCCTTCAAAAGTGTGCCAGAAAGATGGATTGGAAAAAATAGCCAAAGTGGCTCTGACAGAGATTCATCATCTCTCCCTTCCAGCTGTGTTGATAATGCAAATTTGATGAGACCATTGACTCGTCAGTGTAGTGGGGCAGTGGATGGCTGCTGGTAAATGGGTGTGTCCTTTAGTGGTGTGTAGTGGTTAACTATGACTGCTTGTTAGCTGCAACCAGTAGCTCATGTTTGTTTGGTTTGTCACTCAGTTGGTTTCCACATTTATAAAGATACTCGGCTACAACAACACTGCTGTCTCTGTTCAGCTTGGTGGGTAAAGCGAAGACTGTTCACACCAGAGACTCTGAGTTCATATTTATCCAATCATTAATTAACAGACCTATATCTGTATTTTTATGATCTTACTTGACAGATCAACATTTTCCTCGTAAAATAAAGCAGTTTAATCCATTACAGTGAAGATAAAAACCCTGTGATAACACAAGATAAATAACATTGTTCTCCAGCTCATGAAACAACAACATCTAAATCTGCCTCTTTCTAAACATTCGAAAAAATGATGCTGACAAATCTTTTTCTAAGTTTGTATTAGATTGTCTTGTGTGTTTGTTTCTTACGCAGTGCTGTGATTAGGCCATCTTCAGCTAAACCAATGGACTGTCTCTTTCACTCGCTGTGTCTGATTCTTTCCTCCTCATTTATGAATTTAGGACCCGGTACAGAATCTAGCTCTAATTGACAAGCATGTTAGCATAATTTAAACAGAGTAATGGAGGCCTGTCTGACCTCATGTCCCAGTGAAAAGTGTTTGGTTCCTCTCAGTCCAGTTTTTACATCACATTCATTATTTGTACACAGGCACTTCATGAAGTCATTGGGTTTACCATTAGTACTGCTGTCTGTTCATTTATACAAGAAACCGCTATGCCAAATAGAGCCGAGGGCTCTCTGTAAGTCAACAAAACAAATGTGGATCAATTAAACTTAGCCGAATGTGAATGTTGATTTAGGCGTAATACATTATGTTGTTTTAGGAGGCAGGTCTTCAACTAATTACACTACAGTATATATATATATAGCCCAAATACATAAATCTCAACATACATAAATCATAATCCTCAATATTTTTTTGGGGGGAGATCAAATCTGTCCCTGCCTCTGCATGTAGGGGCAATTCATTTATTGCAGGTCCTAAATAAATAAACTGCTGGGAATCAGGTCAAATAGTTTTTAAATGACTGACATTTATTTTTTTTAAATTCAAGATGCCACTGGGATCAGACGTTTTTTAATTTTAATTTTTATACCCCTTCAGGACTGTGGTTTTGCTACAGACTGTTGTTAAATGATGGGAGGTGTGCAATCCCATTGTTAATTGTATTTTATAGATTCTTCAGTCAAAGATTTTTTCCAGCAGTGGTGTTGTTGTGTGCCCATGTTGTCAGGACCAGTATTTGTGCACACCAGTAGTGAAGTAACTTAAAAGTACTGTAGAATTGTTCCAGATATGTTTATTCATGTTCATTGAGCCATGTGTGTGATAATTTACAGGAGTTTTTGACACCAGAAGGACTCTGGAGACCCAGATAGCTGCAATCGTAATAACTGTCAAAGAATGAAGTGCCTCAGCACAGTTGGGGGGTTTGTGGGTTTCTAACCCTAGAAAATGTGATAGTTAGTTAGTTAGTTATATATTTTCACATCATTTTGGACCTACAATATTTTAAAAAAACTCAAAACAACACTGGTTGTATTTTTTCACAGTAAGAAGAAAAGTGAAACAAATATGCTCACTGATTAAATATAGGCTATGTCCTCAAGTAATCCTAATTCAGAACAGGATTAGTATTGATTTATATTTTAAATAAACTACTAAATATTGTTTCAAGAGCAGCAACAGTAATGTTTACAGCAGCAGTTTACAGTCACTCTATAAACTCAATAATATCTCACTGGAAACAAAAATAACACGTCCATAATAATATTCATAATAATATTTCTGACAGGAAAAGTTTTTACTCTCCACATTGACTGTTAACCTGCATGCAATCAAACCTCACACGTGATTGGTCAATACGACTCGGACTACAAATGGAAACCAGAATGTTTTCGTTACCAAAATCTTGTCCCTCTGACTGCAGATTCTACATTCATATGCAGATCTTTGTTTGTAGAGATTACATCTCGGATCATCTGATCACAAATGGATTGCTCTAAGTGCAGTTGTGAATGCACCTTTAGGACACATCGAGATCTGGTCCCTCAGACCAGACTGGTCTGGGACACATATGGCCACATTCTTCTAGCAGTGTGTACATGTATGTGTCCTGGGCCACATTGAAGGACTGCCTACTCAGCTGACATCCTCTGAATGAGCGGAAGTACGCAATAATTCACATGACAACGGTGTCATATTATAGTATGAAGCAAGAAGAAGAAGCCACAACAACAGGCAAAATGGATTCTGGCAATACTTTTAAATCTGGTGGGCTAGGCACAAGAAGTGCATTGCTGCCTTAAAAACAGCAACGTATTTGGTCTTTGGCGGTAGAAGTGAGATCCAGTCACACATGTGGCGACGCCAGGCTAATGCCAGGTGTCAACTGATGTACTTACAGCTGTCCACTTGTGATCCGATCACCTCAGGCGCATGTTAAATCCAGAAGTTATGATAGTGAGGCTGTATGCTTGTTCTGCCCTCCACCACCACTCTCACCACAGGTTTACAAGAAGTATTTAGTGGATAAGGATAGCATCATTTTATTCACACAATATTATGAACAGAAGACGTTAAAAATGTTACACAATGTATTTCACCTGTGTATCAAGGTCACTCGTCTTAAGTTATGCTTCTGCATATGAACTGCAGAAATAGCCACAGATTAGGAGACATGCTTCCCTCAGCAGACAAGGTTTATATTTTTATATACTTTATATATTTTGTATAGAATTGATGTAAAGTACAGATTTAATTAATCACACTTAAGGTTTTTGTGTGCTGAATCCTGAAATCTGGTTGTTACACCTCTATTCTAAAATTTGTCAGGGTCAGCATACTTTTCGGACATTCAAGGATACACAAGCCACCATCTGGCCTGTAATAATAATAACATAAAATAATAAAAATAAAAATTTAATTTAATCTTAGTTTTAATAGGCCGGCAATGTGCAAGACCAGTTGTAAGTTTCATCACAAAATCGAAAGCTGCTGTAATACATTTTAAAATATCTTAAATATCTCTAAAACGTAACACATGACTATGTATGTGCATAAATTGAGAGAGGTATCACTCGTAGTGATGAACCTTATCACCCAACTTGCCAAAAAATATAACCTTGATGAAGGTGGACTGCATTGATTTTAAGACCACGTGTCTCCTCTCTGTTGTAGAAATGAGTCCATGTTTGTCACAGAACACCTAAAAGCAGCAGCGGCTCCCCCAGTTCACTAGATGTATGTAACATTGTAGCCTGTGTGTGTATTATTGTGTGTGTGTATGTGTGTGTTTTCTTTTGCCTCTTGTGTCTCTGAGTAATCCTATTGTCTTGGCTGTCTGTGTAAACAGAAGAGAGGGGACCCTTGAGCCCTGGTAGGAGATGGTAATCAGATGAGATGACAGCCATTGGCCCAGAGAGCAAACACTGACTATTGTTTACTTTCAGCGTGTAAACGCTCTCAGTTGAGCCACAATGTGTCACATTTGGGTCTTCACATTACCAAAATTGGGACCTTGGATGAGCTATTAGGAAAACAAGTAGTAGTTAGCAGCCGTTGATAAATTAGTGTCACAGTTAAGAAAGTGATCAATAACTCAGATAAATGAGTGAGACAAATTAAGTGTATTTTGTATCCCATGAAACCACTGAAGAAGAGGAAATGAATCTTCTGTGTTCTAGCAACAAAACATGTTTTTACCACGATGACTCTGCTCACTGGAGCGTGATTTCTGGTTAGAAAAATGTCACCGACTTTTTATAGCAAGTATATTATTAAATTTTCCATGATGCAAGTTTCTAAGAGTTGTTTTCATCATAAAAGTAGAAAATTGATTTGCAATACCAAAAAAAGAACTGCAGTGTAATTGATCATGTGTCATATTGGGTTTTGTTTCATTTCATCAGATAGGTAACTTAAAACCATTGTCTGTGTCACTGAAGTAAACTGCGGTATAAGAAGCATCACTATTGGACTCAGTGAAGTGAAGTGAGCTTCACCTTTGTGAATCAGAGAAGTGCTCCACATATTTTGATCTGTGATTACAGGCTTGTTTTTTCGTCGTGCAGAATCCACTTCTGCTTTCAGGAGTTGTGTTATTTCAGTCATGTACAGTCTGATGTTGGCATGCCTAACGGCTGCATGGAGGTTCATGTCATTTGTTCAATTTTAAGGTGAAAAATATACTTAACTTTGAAAAGTTGTGTTATCTTGCTATGTTATTATTTTTCTGAGCATACACACATTTCTAGAAATCAGATATTTTTTATTTGAAGTTGAAAATGAAGCAATGGTATTACATTTTACTGAGACAGATGAAATTACCACAGGGATGATCAATAACTTGGAGAAAGTTGATGCTTTACGCGCTCTGCAATTACGTTTTGTTTTGTGGGCACTTTGGCTGTTACTGCAACACAATATTGTTTCAAACAGCAAGAACCATTGAGGCATCACATATTTTTACGGACTACATCATATAAATTAGATTTTAAAGATCAGATATTATATTTTTCATCATATGCCAGATGGTCCGGCTTTGCAGTTTGACTGGAGTTATTGATTTTATTTGTTTATCTGTTTGACTTTTGAAACATAGAGGTTTTCTTCTATTTGAAAATGAGTTTTATCAAGTTTACGTGCTCAGCTGTTTGGAAGTAGCTCGACATACATCAATGCCAAATCATAAAGTTGTTTTTTGGAACGTGAAGAAAATGAAGGAATGGTTATTTTTGTTCATGATTTATGTAAAGCAGATGAAAAGTAGGTTTTGTGTCATGAAGTTTAAACTTTTGAAAGGATTAGTCACTTTTCTCATTAATTCCAAATGGTATAAACATAGCTAATAGTGTTAAATGATATTTGTATCTTGCCAGACAAGCTTTGCATTATCAGTGAATCTGCTGATGATTTTCTCAGTTGTCAATGAAAGGTCATAAAACAAAGGGAAAATGCCTTTTGTAGAGCCCAAGTTGACGCCTTCAAATTACATATTTTGTCGGACCAACAGTCTAAAATCCAAAGATATTCAGTTTACTAATATATAACGAGGCAAAGTGAAAAACCACTGAAATATTTGATGTGTTATTGGTAGTTGTCAACTAAGTGTCTGTCGATAGCGAAATCAAGTAGCCTAATTGTCTCTGGTCTATTTGTAGATATAACATGAGGCTTTTATTTATCTGCAGCAATGCCAACATGTATGCATACTCTGATGAGAGCAAGTCAATTTCAGGAATTATTTTACTGACTGTGTTTGTGATTCATACACAAGTTTTCAATACTGTCTGCATAGCTTTACTTCAGGTAAAGTTATGTGCTGAGTTGCTGGGTGTGTATCCCCAGCCTGAAATACATTGCTCTGTGCTGGAGAACAATATGTACTAAAACTATTAAAAACACGTCAGCGCGTCACACCGTTGCCCTGACGCTAATGGTTGCTGTAGTTTGTTTGGAATGGCTCCCCATGCTTTTAAAGTTTTTTAGATATTAACTGAGGTCTACAGAACAGAGAAATATGATCTATCCGACTCATCCTTGCCTGTTTAAAGACCGTGTAAAGTGAATTCAGACATTTTCTTCTAAACACATTAAATATGTCATACATGTATTTCTAAAAAAGGTGTAAAAAACATTTCAACCATTTAGATTTGAATTGTGGAGCTAAGCTTCACAAACTATGTTTCAAGGTTTCTGTCTGGATTTAATGGGCGGGTCTGAAAATCACAGCCACATTAGGTAACACGGCAGTGTTTAGCATAAATCCGCCCCTGCTGCTGTAGGTATAAATACATTCAGCGCACACTATTACTACTACAGTCTACAGTTAGCCAGTTATCTGAGTTAGCCGCCGAGCTAGCAGCCGAGTTAGCCGCCGGCTAGCAGCTGAGTTAGCAGCAGAAAGCTCTCAGTCCTAGCGTCTATTACCCCTTTTCCACTGAGCTGGAGCTAGAGCTTGCTGGGAGCTGGTGCTACAGCGAGTACTCAGTTGGTGTTAACCCGAGCAACTCTTACGAACCTGTTGTGTTTCTACCGGCAAGGAGCTGGCAAGGAGCCACGCGATTACGTCACTGTATAACGTAGCCAGCGTGCGCCTTTGAAGCACTTCCATGATTCACCAGTGAGAGGCAACAACATGCCGCAAGGCATCTAGCCCGCCGGAAACGAGGAAGAAGAAAACAAAGAAGGAGAAGAAGAAAACAAAGAGCAGGTGCTTAGTCAAGCTCTAGCTCCCAACAAGCTCTAGCTCCAGCTCAGTGGAAAAGGGGTATTTGTTTCTGGTAGAGGTGGTGACTTTGATAGACAGGTGACACTTGGTAGGGGGCGGGGTTTCAGCGGACTCGGCGGCTACTCCCACAGCGTCTGGGAGCAGAGAAAAAGGTTGATTTTTATACAACTTTGAAGCCTAATTTCATATATTTGGCGATTTTTTAATCATTCAAATTTGTCAGGTTGGTTAACAGCACACTTTTCTGTGGTATGTCAAACTCAGAACACATATTTATTATTACTTTACACGGACTTTAAGGAACGTGTGGGAAACACTTCTTTGTTTGAAGTGTATCCACTTTGGAAAGTAACTATAACAGCAGACTATTTTACATTTATATCTATAGTTTTAAACAAAGGACTCAAATATTCTGTTAAATGCAACCATATGGTGAACAGTGTTGTTATTGTCATTGTAATTCCTATCTATTTATGTGTGTGTGTATGTGTGTTAGTGGGGGAGACTGAATCTAGACGTAATATGTACATTGGACTGTGTGAGTAATCTTGACTTGCTGACTGAGTTGTGCATCTCTTCTTCTGACAGGTATGGATGAGCGGACCAACCAAGCATCCTGGGCCCCTGGTGGCGAATCCAGTCCTTCCTATGAGTCCTCCCGGGTAAGATGACCCACACCTTAGCACCTCTGAATGGCCTTTCTGCTCCACAGCACATCATTTAACACTCATTACATCAAAGTGGTACATTCACCAGGTTTTAGTCTCACCTTAGCCTGAGTATGATCTGCAGTAGACAAACTGTGTTTCTCTGACAGTAGGAGTTGGTTAATATTCTGATGGGAGGTGGAATTGATTTTATTAAAATCGAGTGATTATTTGTCTAACCAGATATGCTATGCAGTTGTCAGGGAACCAATTACTGAAATCTGATGTTATGGTGGAACTGAGCTGTTTTTTAATAAAAGTCTGTTTAAATATGGCAGTTCAAAATTTAAAAAAGGGTGAACACTATGAATATTTTTTTTTTTACCATTAAAGTATTTTATTTATTTTATTTTATTTTACCCATTGGGAGATATTTTCCCTAGAGGAGTTTTTTCATCAGTGTGGTTTGTGTGAGAACAGTTGTTGTGCTACTGTGGTAATAACTGGCTCTCAATCATTACAACTTAAACCAGTGACTCTGTGTCCTAATAACGGTGAATAAGAGACAAACTAAAAACTAATGTAAAGATGCAGCTCTCATCTTAAAAACATTGTATTCTGGCAGACTGTGGAAGAAGGAGCTACACTGAATTAAATAAAATATAATTTTCTTTAGCATCATCTTTGTTTAGGACTGATGAAGCTGGTTTAAACTTTTTGTCTTGTGCTCTTCCAGTAGAAACTCACTTACCCTAACCCTAACCCAAATCACTTGATTCAATACTTCAAATTATATTATGAGTTTTTGTCCATGATCCCAGATCTACACAAAAGAATAAAATATTAATTTGATACTGAAAATTGTCTTTAGTCCCCTAGAAGCATTGACATTGTCATACAAATTAATTAGATGTGGCCTTTTTTGAATTAATAATAATGTAGAGCTGCAACAATTAGACTATTAATTCAACTTTTAAATTAATCACCAACTAATTTGATAAGATACTAACAATTTGGAGTCATTTTTTAAGAAAAGCTAAAAGATGTGTATGGTTGCAGCTTCAAATGTGAATATTTTCTGGGTTTTTTGGTCCTCTATGACAGTATACTGAGTGTTTTTGGGTTGTGGACTGTTGGTGAAAACAAGACATTTGACCTCACCTCAGGTTTTGGGAAACAGTGTGAAGATTTGATGCTTTTCTGTGCCATACACAATTGTAAACTGAACAACTTTGGTTATTTATTTGTTTTGTTGATCAAACTAAACAAAATATTCGAGAGTGTCACCATGCTCTCTAAGAAATTACAGCAGGCATTTTCTGACATTTGATAGACCAAACAACCAAACAATTAATTGTGATAATATAATATATAATAATTGACAAATGAATCAATAATGAAAATGATTGTTAGTTGCAGCCCTAGTATGATAATATAGAAGAAACTGTGCCAGTTAAATGCATGTTTAAACTGTATCTGTGTTGTTTAATTTAAGTGAGAACACCTCACTGTTTGTGTGAGGAAGTGTGAAGAGCTCTCTCCTGTTTGTTTGTCCCTTACACATTGGTTGTTCTAGATGCCCTGTATGAATTTCATTTAATGTCAATCTCCTGTCACTTTCTATTACAATTCAGTTAAATGTCAGAGCCACTCGGGCTGCGTTACCTTGTTTATTTCTCTGTGCCCTTCCCGAATGAACATCTACAGGCTATGGTAACATAGGCAACTTGATTTGAATTATAAGACAGAGACGCTTGAGATATCTTTGCTCCAGGTGCATATAAATGAGTGTTTCCGACATTGCAAGGCACAGCATCAGCCAGCAGACAGCTGTTTACACCTCCATAAGACGTTCATGTGAACACTCACACACACAGCTGCATACACACCTTATATTGATACAGACTTGATTTATATAGCCTATAAAGCATTATGTGCTATATATTCTGGTTTAAGAAGGGAGAAGCATTTCTTACCAACCTCAGTTGTCTACTGTTTAAATGATTTTCTTTTTTTTTTCTTGGAAAATGCATTTTTTTGGCTGTATTTTATAATTCATGCCACAGTTATGACAGAATCAAGAACAGATAGATCAAATATATATTAACTGCTAATAACCAGATCGCCCCAGGGTTGCGTCCTCTCGTCTCTTTTATTTGTCTTGTACACTAATGAGTGCCGAAGCCAATTTGTGCGGTCCCGAAACATTAAGTTTGCAGACGACTCTGTCATTGTGTCTCTTCTCAGCAGCCATGACCCTGATCGTGGCCCTGTAGTGGCAGAATTACTACAAGTCATTTTTCTTGGACACCAATGTGTTGAAAACCAAAGAGATGACACTACATTTTAGTAAGAATTATACTTTATACAGTAATCTGTCCCGTGGTGATTAATGATCAAACTGTGAAGTTTCTGCAGCAGTACTAATATCTTGGCACTGTAATTGATGACAAGCTGACCTTTGAGGCTCATGTGGATGCTGTGTGGAAAAGCCCACCAGCGTGCATACTTTTATTCTAAGTTTTAATGTAGACAATATGAAAATGTTTTAGTCCTGTTTTACTGAATCAGATTATCCTTTGTCAGCTGGTTCAGGTCACTTACCCTCAGAAACAGAAACAGATTGTAGTGTATCATCTATATCAATCTATATCAATCTACCAAGGACCAATATTTAAGAGCTCATTTGTCTCTGCTTTTGGACTTGTATACTCTGTGATATTAAACTTATTGTCTATTTATTATCTCCTGATGGATTTGTGGTTACTGTTGTAACCACAAATTGGCGCTCAGGGAGACTAAAGATGTCGTTGATCCTGATGTGCAAAGTTCGAAAATGGAGCTGACTTGTGTCTATTGTAGATAAGATGTTAGGAGTGTTCGCTATAATATTGTGTTTAAAGCTTGATTAGCTGACAAAAATGACAGATTGTGAGCAGTCCCATGTCACATTTGTTAGTAGTGACGTATTATCCTGGACTTGTCGTGACTCCGAGAGGTCTTTGCCTGGGGAACAGAGCACAACAAAAAATAAGGCAGTGTAAAATAAAGTGGTCCCATTAAAAGTTAGATTTTAAATTTATGTGATTCCTCTCCCAGACTTTGCCAGAAAAACCATTTCATTAAAAGTGTATAGCAGCACATTTTTTCCTTGGTTTATTTGAAATCGGTGTTAACATTGTTAATGAAAATTTTGATGAGAATTCTTAATTGACGACCTTTTATTTCATGACTAAATTGTAGCAACAATGTAAATTAAACAATATTTACAACAAAATGAGATGATATAGCTGGTCCTATTTGGGCGGGCAACCTATATCACAGTAGCCATCTCAGAGGATTGGCTGTTTGCCATCATTTATCTACCTTGCAGTAGTTTCACGCTGGCGTTCCCCCACCCACATGGAAAGAATACTTTCAAGACACACACAAACACACACTCCAGCATATAACTGACACATAAGTTTAACCCCACTGCCACCCATTCATATAATCGACCGCTTAACAGGAGAGGGGAATAAAACAACTTAACTGTAATTAGTTTGTCTTTTTATACTGTTTTCTATTTTTGAAGTAGGGTTGGAAAAAAGTAAAGGTTTGTGTTTTAGGTATATGCAAAAAATACATATAACTGGAAGGATATATGATTGTACTGAACTTTTTCTAAATCTTTAGGCATTTGTTTTTATATGGAGTACTATAAGTTAGTAACATATTATCAGCCCAGATAAACACATATTTCAAGTTATTCTTACTTCTCAAATGAATTTCTACATCCAGGAGAAATATCATTCAGCAAAATCCATTACATTATCATGAATCTGAAAATTATGACTAAAACATTGCCTAAAATTTGACTAAAATTAAAACTGAGTGCCACTAACGAAATCCTGATTTAAATATTACAAAACAAAACAAAACAGAATAAGATGGGACTTTAAACAATCTACAATTTTCTGTAAGTCACAGAGACTAAAACTACATTTTAAATTCTTGTCAAAATTAACACTGTTTCAAATACATACATTTTCTAAACCACTTATGTTTGGGGTCCTGCGGGTCTGGAGCTAATTAAGGCACACCCTGAGCATGAGGTCATATTCACACTTACTGACTTACTGTTTAAAGTCACCATTTAACCTATGTATATTAAACCCACTTGTAATAGTAACATAACAGAACAAACGGATGTCTTATTTCTAGGTGGGAAATGCTGCCCATACAAATAATAGGTTCATTATTAGTTCTGTTCACTTATTAAATTAAACTCAAATAATAGATTTCTAAAAAGAGGACCATTTTCTAAGATTTCCAAAACGATGCTCATTCCCAATATCTGTCTTCCACTGATCTCTCAGAAGAAATCCTCAGTGCTTTGTCTTTCAGTCTGTTACAAAGGGAATTCAGTCTTGTCCCGGAGCTTGTTTGAGCTGGTGAGCTACGAGGATGTGATCAGTCGACTGTGAACAGTCCCGAGCCCTGCCGTGCTGACCTTGGCTCCAAGCCAGCCGCTGTATCCTGGGCAGCTGTGGCTGTAGGCTGGCGGTCTGACAGTCAGGGCTGTGCCCACCGCCACCGCACGACAACCCCCACTTCCCCAGTGCCCTGGCCCAACTTGATAATCGACCCCACACACATCCATCATGACCATATCATCGCTTCCCTAGCTGCCACATGCAGCCACACGTTCACCTGGGATGCAGCACTGAGTGTGGAAAAGATGACTTCTCAAACACTGCAGCGCTGAGTGATTGGGGGACGAGGCGTGAGCTCCAGCCTACCCGTCGCTACAGTGATCTGACAGTTATTTAGCCAGTAGTGCTAACGTAGCCCCGTGGCAGCGATGACAGCATGTGTTAGTGTCTTGGACAGATGTAGGCCACCAGTGTTTGGGAATGATGAAGGATCTATGATTGATGATCTAACGGTCAGAGGAGCAAACACTGTGTAGTTGCATTAACACACACACACACACACAGGATTGACCATTAGCCCCCTACCTCTTTTTTCTTTCCCTTCTCTACCAGGCTAGCCTTTTCCTGCTTCACAGTGGCAATCATAACAATCAAAAAATAATTGTTTGTGAAGAATTGCTTGAGACAGAAGAGAGGAAGTATTTTTTCTCGCTTAGCTGCTTATGTGTAAGTCTGTATTTGTATGTGTGTGTTTGTTTGTGTGTGTGCGTGTGTGTTAGGGTCTTTTCATAACTGAAAGTCTGAGCCAGTGTTCATGTTTTTGTAACACTATATGTTTGATCCATTTAGTTTTGGTTTAGCATTACAAAACGTGATCGCACTAAAGTAACTTACATGACATACCTTCGTCCTGTCGTCATCACCTGCGTGGGCGGCATTTCTCCATACTTGACATTGATTTTTTTTGTATACAGGCGTTTGTCTGATGCTAGCGTGTTGTCAATTTGGTGGCTAGCCTTCCTTCGCCTTGGAAAAAAATGAATGTCATCATAATAACACTATAATAATAATATTATTGAGGCATTACTTTATCTTCAGGTGGCATTGCTCTCACAACCTCTCATATCCTCTCTCTGATCCTCTCCAAAAATACCTGGAAAGTCTCAGCTTATTTTTTCTTTCCAGTTGACTTTTTATAACGCTGTCCGACCATATTTCATTTAAAAACTTGGTCTCCTCTTCTTCCCGTGTGCCACCGTGGCTCATTTTTTATTTTCCCAGTTCTGACGATATCCTGCTGTGTTCAAAAAAGTTTGAACCATCCAGAAAATGTTTTCACACTAGAAATAAATCAAACCATGGTTCAGTTTGATCTGCCCAAGACCGCCTCTTTTCGTCCGACCAAAGTTCGGCTGTTTGGTCCAGACCTTTAATTTTGGTTCGGATCAAGCTGAAAAGTCTGGAAGTCCAGACCAGAGGAGGTAGGTTTGAAAGGGCCCCCTGTTCGCTCGAGGCTCTCATGAGGCTGTTGTTGTTATTGAGTCTGTTCATGGTGTGATTAACAGTGTGTGCGGCCTGGCAGGAGCACAATAGGGAATCTCTGAGGATTCCCTCAACACAGCGCAACACTCCACTGCCTTTGAAATTACTCCATCACCATCCACTCACAAAAAAAAGATGGATAATAAGATTTACTTTTTTTTTTTACTGTATGTTGAATGCAAAGGGTACGAGTTGGTGAAAATAGCTCTATAGAAATGCAAGCCCACTGCTGCTCAGTCCCTCTGGTGTGAGTTAATGTAGTTTGGGGAAATGTATTTGACTGGAGCACAGGAGGATTTTCACAGGGCTTGGGATTAGCACTGTAACGGAGTATCTTTTATTACCTGGGACCCCGAGTTTTCAAAAACCATACTGTGACCGATATTTAGACCTAAGCCCCTGAAGCTGATAACTGTCATGAAAAGGCACTGTAAAGCTGCAGGTGAAAAAGGCAATTTTTTTAAGCTGCAGGTACCTGGGAATGATTTAGGATTGCATCTCTCTGTTTCTTTTTCTTCTATTAAACAACACCTTCTCCTGAAGTGCAGGCATGCAATGTTATATAAACCTGTTATCACATAGATAAAGAAGTAGAATTAAAAAGAAAACTCAAAAATAGACATAAATAAATAGATGTTGTTTAGGGTTAGGGTGAAAGTGAAAGTTCATTTCTGTATGTTACCCTATTTTGAATGACTGAAATACACAGTTTTGTTGTTTTTTTGGTAACAAAGATAAAGAAAATACAAATTTTTAAATGTATACATATGTGGTTGTCCTATGAGAGCAGAAGCAATCTTTTCATTCATTGGCACCCTGAAAAAATGTTCAAATGTCAACAAGCCATAACAAACATTAAGTCAACAATTAAAATTTAGAATTCAAATAAGAGACATGGATCCAGTAGTAAATAGTAAGAACTGGAGTATTCCAGCAGTAAATGCAATTTAATACAACAATAACTTCAATCAGATCTGACTGTAGAAGGTATGAGTGTAGTCAGTGGTGTACTCGAATAAAACTTTAAAATCCAGTTTCAAATCCTGTCAGTCTATCTTTTCATACTAGCCATTAAGAGATTTCTTCATAAACCCCTTATAATGTAAGTGAAACAAAATCCTTCTTTTGTGAAGAAATGTTTTTATTATTTTTTCCAACTGTCCAAATTAGTCAAATAAAGTCAATATATTTAAAAATAGTCATTTTACTGACAAATTGTTGCTGTTCTCCTTCTACAGTTGAACAGGAAAATACTGCAGACACACAATGAGGGATTTTTTTTAACAATAAAGACTCACTGTGGAAGGTATTCACTTGATTGGACAAACGCAGACTGCTAAAGCCTCATATTATAATAATAATAATAAACAGTGAGCAAAACTAATATAATTCATATGGGTACCTGACTATTGTTTTGAGACAGACTTAAATAAATTGTAAACCTATTCCTTTGAATCTACAGCATAAAATAACTTGATCAGCAATAAGGCCTTTTTTACTGTCTCAAGAGCCCAGTTTAAAAAAAAGAAGAAGACAGTAATGTGAGTTTTGCAACAAATGACAACTTATTGTCAATTAGCTGTTTAGTACTTATACAGCAGTTGTAAAATTTGACCTAAAAGCAGCCTCATGAAGGTATAAAAATATTCTTTTCTTTTAACATGCAAAGGATTAAACATTTGATTTTACTGAGTTAAGTTTGGTGGATTAGACACGCTCAGGTTTGTTTGGGGATATGATGGATTAAAGAAATAAAAAGGCATATAAAGGGGGTAGTTTTCACATCAACAACTCATGACTGATGTTTAATGAGGAAAAACAAAGCAAACCGCATAATTTTTGTTTCCTTTAGAAGTTCACTGCCCCAGTGAACACATGTATCTCTGTGGCAAATAATTTGGTTATAAAAGTGAATGTATTATGGATTTTTCATTCTATTCTTACAGTTAAAATGTCAATAAAAATGTCAGAATCAGCTTTTCTTTTCATCCTTTCTCATTTTTCCCCCCCATGCACAAGAGAGTGGACGGTTTATTTGCATAACCGACCAGTTTTGCTCTTTCTCTCCTCGTTAGTAGTACGCCAGAACACTCAATCTGTGTAGTTGCCCAATAACATGCTTAATATTCTGATCTCTTCCCCCAGGATTTTGCAGACAGCCCTCATTACGGCGATCATTTGAGTGACAGTCGATTAGTGTCCCATGAAGGATTGTCCCCAACACCTTTTATGAACTCGAACATAATGGGTAAGTAAGTGATTCTCTTCAACTCACTCCTTACATGCCCTTTGGTCATGGAAAGACATCCTGTAAAAAAAAATTTGCCTGATTGAGGTTAAGGCATCTGGAGGTAGCAGCACTGCCAGGCTACAGGCCTATTTTTTCCATCTCCTGCTGTCTTTATTTCCTCCTTTAATCCCCCTCCCCTTTCTGTATCTCCCTCTTCCTCCTCCTGTGATGACCCTCCCCCAGGCTAGAAGTCACGCCATCAGTACAGCTTTCCATCATAAGAAGCTGTCTCCTAACCGTCACATCCACCCTCAGCAACTTACACTGGCAGCAGGGTGGTGGGTTAAACACACAGTTGAATCAAAGATCATCTTGCAGATGTATCAAAAATTTTGAATTTATTGTCGATTATTAAATGTTGTAAATTACATTTTTGGGGTTTGTCAAATATAGAGCTGCAATTTTGAGTCATTTTTAAAAAAAGAAAAAAGATATACTCGTTTCTTTAGTCGTCTTGTAGAGTTATGGACTTTTGATTGAGATAAAACAAGAATTTTAACTTTGAGCTTTGGGAAACCATGATCTAGATTTTCTTTTACCATTGTCTGACATAATCAAGAAAATAATCAACAGATTAATCTGTAATGAAAATAATCTTTCGTTGTAGCCCAAGTTGAATCATTGCTCCCTTGATTGGATCACCATGCGGTTTTCTGATTTATGGCTGGCAAATCCAACAAGCTTTTTGGGTAAAGATAAAAACAAAACAATTATAATCACTATGAAATACACCCTTTTCAAACACACACTGTATTATTGACTTATGATATGTTGATCCATTATAAAAATGAAAAGCTGTGTGTAATCCAGCGCTTTGGCCTGGCATCGATGTGATGTGTAACCACTGGACAGTTTTATGGCCAACTACATCTTAGCTCATTATGTAATAGCCCTGGAGACTGGTTTCCAAGCAAAGTGATTAGTTCACAAATGGTTGCTGCTGAATTGAAACAAAATGTTATCTTTAATTGTAATTGATCACATGACTATTTCATACATACAGAGTATCTCTTCCCCGTTTCGACTGTTACTTTCTGTAGATTTTAATTGAGGGACTGATAGCCAGGACTTGAGAAAATCATTTTATTTATGTGCTGTTTATATGTTTTATTGAGAGGCCAAAGTCTCTTTAAAACACAGTTTCAGAATGGTAAAAGCTTTATTCTATTTGTAAAAACGCAGTAAAGGCAGATTTCACTGTTTTTCCCCCCATATGTATAAACTTTAGACCATGCAGGAATAGATGAAAAAAATCTGCCTTTGTTGCATTTTCATAACTAGAATAAAGCTTTCAAAAATCTGAAACTGTGTTTTAGATTTCAGCCTCTTTGAGATAATCCAGTCCAGATTTAGCTATAGTGGCTTTCTATCTGGACCTGGTCTAATGTGGTCTACATATGAAAAAAAAAAGAAAAGTGAAATCTGCCTTTATTGCATTTTCACAAATAGGTTTGTTATTTTGTCACAAATTAAATAAAGGTTTTACAAATTTGAAAGTCTGTCTCAGAAAACAGTACGGCTCTACCTAATGACTAACATGCTATTATAACAGTAAGAAGAGGAACAAACGGAGGACCGGTCGCTCAACAATTTAAGTTCAGGTTCCCTTAAATTTCCATCTGCTGATGCTGTTTGTGTTTCATTTTTATTTTTTTGAAGTTCCGCACCCACGAAAAAATGCTCAATGAGCTGATTTTAGAGTGTGCACGCGACGTTCCTGGACTCAGGCATGTGCATCCACAGAAGCAGGCTGTGTGCTCCTCCGTGGAGATGACATTGTGCGGTTAAAAAATAATAAACAAATTTGAAGTGGAGGGGATACAAACTGTATTTTGGAAAGTGGGGACTGACATGTCCCCCCTGTCCCAAGTGGAAATTACACCCCAGCTTGTAGGTAGGACTTTTTTTTTAACTGATAATTTCTCATGTAGTAGTGATAATAATAGTTGAGTTGAGTCAGTCTCTACACTGTCTTATATTGCTGAATGGGCTGTTTGAAGTCAGGCGGCATCTCAGCATTTTCTTGTTGTTGGTTCCTGAACTTTTGAGTTCACCAAATAATCATAACAATAAGACAATAAGTCTTAATTTTTCTCTAAATTTGGTTGACTAAGACAGCGTTCAGACCAGTAAAGCACTGTGTGGATAACAAAACTAGATCACTGTGTAACGTGAATGCTGTAATTGTTTACTTCACAATCATCGCAAAGGAGGATGAAATGATTGTTGGCTTATGGAAAAAGGAAAACAAGACAGATGCTAAAATTAAAGACAAGATGGGTAAAAGAAGGTAAAAAATCTTTATCTCACTGACGTCCTCGACCACTAAGTTGGACAGAATGCTACCGTTAAGTATAGATATACGTCTAAAGCAAACTGTGTGAGACAAACTTTGTGTTATAATCGGCTTCAAAATGGTCAACAAAGTAAAGGTAGCCAACGGTCAGCTCGGTGTGTCAGCGTCCTTAGGAACTCTAAATGTTTCCTGCCTCTGGTTCAATGTATTGTTCCTGATGGGAAGTGCCCACTTCATAACCCTAATGACTTACTTTACATGTTTACATGGATATGTTTAACGCAGTAGATCTAAAACCGGCTTTGTATAAAAAAAAAAAACTGATAAGAAATGATAAGAAGTTCATCAGTAATCCTTCTCCTCTCAGCAACTCAGCAGGCAGTCATACAACTATTTTCATCAAGATCTAATTTATTTTCATTTAAGGTTGTCTAGAGTTTGAACATAGTGGACAAAGTCAACCTGGTAGTCTGGTAAAAAAAGGTCAAGACGTTGAATTGATTCTTAAGAATTAAATTAGAAAAATAAACCACTCCATGTTGATACCAGTGATCATCCAACTGCAACACTGTGGAGTAAGCAGCCGCTGCCTTCAGCATGTGTCCACCAAATGTGAAAATAGTAATAATGCAGATCAAAGAAACCAAAGGCAACCAGTAACTAATTTCATATTTTATTGTGTTATTACTTTGTACATTATGATTTGCATATGTTGGTCTGCATGTGCTCAGAAGATGGTACTTGTGCAATAACACATGAACAAGTAAAAAACAACTTTACGAGCGTTTTAAATGTAGTTGTCTCATTCACATACATTTATAGTTTCTACTTCAGAATGAAGTCGTTGTTTAACCTCCAGCTCACCCTCAGAAATGTAAACATATTAATGTCTGGACGTCTGTGCTGCTAAAACATTCCTATGAGGGCCACCACTCAACAACTGGAATAACACATGTAACCCGATTATAAAAACACTGGAAAAAATAGATACTCTGTGTAGTTTTGTGCTATTGCACAACTAATTCTATGTGATTTGAGGTGCAGTCTATTCTCATATGCATTAATAAACATGAACGGCGTGACTGTGACCAGTAATCCCTTTTACGCTGCGGGATATTGAAAAGCATTAATCAGGTCAGTTTGTATGTAGCTATAGTGTAAATATTTAACTGTTAAGATACATTTTGATTAGAAAAGGCCAGCTATTGGTTTTGTGGATTTCAAGGAGTGAGTTATTTGGCGTTTATAAACAAAGATTATACAGTCATGGTGGGTATTAGAAGGTTGGAGAGGACGGTTTGTTCTGTTTTATTTATATATTTGGTAAATCACTACATGTGAATTAAATATTGCGGTATTGATAGAAGTCCTTTTTTTTTTTTTTTACACTTAACTTGCAGTTATAACAACTGAATAGTTAGCTGATTTACAGGTTTTTGTTATGTAAACATAAGCCACATTTTCTTTGCTCAGTAACACAAACCATGCCTCTAATAATTGATTTAAAAACAGAGATGGAGTAGACTGTTTCCACTGAACTTGTGCTACGCTCTCACAGGACGAGTGTATGTGTTTGACGCTGAAGAATGGGAGTCTGGATGAATGCCGGAGAGCCACTGACTGCTTAACGATGACAATGTTTTCCTCAGGGGGCGACTCCCATGTTAGTACAGACAATGGATCAGCTGCTCCAGACCTCACGTGCATTTAAGCCCCACCCTCTTGTGCTGCAATCCTCTTACTAACCTGCATGTCAGCTGCATGCTGCCTGATAGGTGGCAGCCACATTGTTCGTGCTCACAACACTATAGACAAACTTTTTCAGTCTGAGCCATGTGAGTCCCTCTGACTCAACTCAGCTCGTCACATGCACTCCAAGAGGCGGCAGTCGTAGAGTCTACTGACATATCATTCAAAGAGATTAGCAGTTATACAGTTTTAGTTTCCTATGGCTGAACTTGTCTCACCTCTAGTATTGATTGTCACCCAGATGTACTGCACATCTGCTGAACACTGAATTACGATGGATGGAAAAATGTGACCGTGTGATGAATGCAGCTTTCAGCATAAGATATATTTTCATACCCTGGTGTATATAAGTATGTCTGCTCACATATAGCTACAAAAACACTTTGCTACTTGTGCACTTGCACTCATGCAGTCATATATTCTTTGCCCCACTCTTCCCTATGAACACTTAAAAAGCACTATTTTACAAAGGAGTACACGCACGTGTGCATACAGATAGGTTTCAGGTTTTTACTGATGTTTTAGCCTGTAGTCAATTTCACTGGCGTATCTCTGTGTAATTGTAGGACATCACAGATTAGCCAGCATATCAAAATTGTCATTTTGTTGTTCCTAATGACAAGATGTTCGCTAATGACTTGAAACCATGATTGGATTAGACTCCATCACAAAACAATAAATGTATGAACCTTTAACCATTCTGGATTAAAAAAAAAAAAAAAGTACATATTTGTTATTACTGACGCTCTCATGGTCATCCGCAGCTGATGAGTTCAATGAATGAAAGTCACTGAACCTCACTTCCTGCTCTGTATGTAGAAATGCTTGACTTGAGGTCTTCTGCAGGTCTCGTAGTGAAGGGTTGGCTCTCTTTGCTTTGCTCTAATTGTTTAGCCACAGGGATAGCCAACAGTTCATAGCCCTCACAAGGAATGGTTAGATCTAATTACCTGCTGAGATTTTTTCTTGTGGTGTCAGCTAAATGAGGGGAAGTCAGTGGGGGAGGTTGATTTCAAGCAATCTGGGCAATTACCACAGGCGATGAGCTACAACTGAAAGAGCTGCACTCTGCTCCCTCTTTTCACGTGAATTTGTGATTGAATGTGTGTGTGTGTGTGTGTACGCTGCTTAATGTTTGCTTTTTGTCATTATTTACTTAATGGACTGATCTTGTAAAAGCTTTTTGATGACCTCAGATGATATTTTACAGCTCTTGTGCTAATTTGAGTTGATGAAGCTCGTCACAGCAGTCATCGGTCACAATATGTGGCCCTTTATGGGAATAAAGAAAGTTAGCAGATAATACCTTACAGAGGTATAATTGAGATAAGAAATGATAAGAAATTACTCCTGACTGTTACTGTTTCATTTATTTTTAAGTCTAAAATGATATGTTAATGCATATATGTTTCAATTCAATCTTTGATCATAGGCATACCCTCTGTGTAGTAATCTAACCTTTATTGGACAACTCAAAAACGGAAATTAGGTGATTTATCTTCGTGTTAAGAATGGCACTGAGGCTTAAACTGGATTTATACAGTACTTGTACATTAAGGAGTTACACCTTACCTGCTTAGAGGTACAACGTAGCTGACGTGGGCCTCCTCAAAAATGTAACTTCACATCGGAGCTAAGGTTAAAGTTTCTGATGTCCTTGGACATTATTGAGACTGAAAACAGACTCTCTAATCTTTAGACATACATGTTACACTGCAGACCCTCCATTCACCACGATTGCTACATTGAATGAATGAAAGAATATAAACACAGTCATTGCACAGCGGTAGTCTCTGATCTAGTAATGAGACATGCAGATGTAACGTTATAAGTAATCTGGATGTAAAGCCAGTTCTGTACGTATGTGTGTTACCCAGAAGCACTCTGTATCCATAGTAAAAATTAGGGATGTCCGATAATATCAGCCCTCCGATATTATCGGCCAATATTTACTTAAAAATGTAATATCGGGAAGTATCGGTATTGGGTTTTTATAACCGATGTTTGTTCTGTAGGCTTCAGCATTTCCGAGTCTGCATGAACGCAGCATGGGACGTTTACCAGACGTGCTTGATGACGTATAACAACAACAACACGCTAGCTAACCGTGGCTAAAAAAGTTAATAGTGTCCACCGCCATGTACACAAACACACAAACCAGAAACGAGGTTTACCTCCTCGTTGTCCTTTTCTCTGTTATTTTTTGGCAAGTCGCCTCTGTGATGCCACCGTCAGAGTCCGGTGGGTCTTATCTGGGTCCTACTCTGCTTAAGACACAACAGCTGAGAAGACCGAGTGAGAGGACGTTTCTGAAAAGGTCCCGCCTCCAGAAACGGTGCTTATATCTGTGGTTTGGAACTATTTCCAAGTCTGTCCTACGGATAGTAAATTTGCAATTTGCAATGACTGCAAAGCAGCATAATAAATATGGCAGTGCCATATTGACACTTTTTTCCATAATTTAAGTTGAAGTTGTTCTCTTATTTTGCACAGACAGTGTTTACATTTGGAAAGCCATGTTGCATTTATGTATGCATCCAGTGGGGCATCGCAATAAAATTAGGCATAATGCGTTAATTCCACAATAGGAGATATGTTATGTTGTTACCTAACAGTTTTGGTATAAAAAGCCTGCATATATCGGCATCGGGTGATATCGGTATTGGAATTTAAGAGTTGGACAATATCGGAATATCGGATATCAGCAGAAAAGTCAATATTGAGCATCCCTAGTAAAAATGTAAACATAGATACTATGGGGATTATAATTGAATTGAATTGAATTGAATACCTTTATTGTCATTGCAGGACAGTACAACGAAATTCAAGTGCTCGTTCCCTTTGTAGCAGGGGAAAACATTAAAAAAACATTAAAACAACAACATTCGTCCATTAAAAAATAAAAAAAATTAAATATATATATATATATATATATACATATATTAATTTAATATTATATAATTAAAACATGAAACAGCCTGATCATGTATGTGATGCCAACAGGTGAAATCTGACATTTAACTGTAAAAACATGTCTAATGCAGACCCCCCCGCCCCCAATCTGTGTTGGTTTTGCTGTCTCTGTCCCATCACGTACAAATACAAACATACAAATTCAAGTCCTCACCAAGAGCTTAAACCACTCTCCTGTCTGATTCATGCATTATTATGCCTGTGATTATTGAGATGAAGCACAATTGCTTATACATTACTCAGTACCTCTGTATGCCCTTTAAAAACATTTTTATTAGTTTAAAAAATATAAGCAGGTAATTTTTCCCTTTAGATTTGTATTAAAACAAAGTTAGGTTTTTACGTTGGCTCTCATTTTGTAACTGCGTTGATGACTGATTTTACATCAGTTCTTTCCGGCCATGTGCCTTAGGGCGTGAGGTCACAACTGCTGAATTGTAAATTTCATACTCACGTTTCTCCGGTGTGCATCATACGTACAGCTTTGGCTTTGCATAAAAACTAATCAGCTTAATTCTGTCATCGACACACGCAGACAACCACATGCATCCCGTTCCAACATGTGACCTTAATGTGACTACTTGAGTGTGAGTGTGTGTAGATTTTGTCTGACAGACCTGAGTACATCATCGCCAGCATCCTCCCACTGCAGGCAGCAGCTGAATTTCAATGTGCAGGTGCCTGTCACTCATGGCTGACAGTGGAGACTATCCCTGCATTAAATCCTTTTTAAGATTACATGTTTATTATACAGAAAGTAATGATAGACTATTATTATTTTGTTAATTGCATATTAAAGGTATATTACTTCAGTTAATATATATTAATATAATATTAATCAGGTGACATTTTCAGTTGCGTTTTTTCTTTCCTCTTGTGAGGTTATTTCACTGATATTACAGTTTAAAGATACAAAAACTGCATCATGGTGCTCTGCTGCATTGGATAGTGTTTTGCACTAGAAAATAATTAATATCTTTCACTCTTTTCATTTGTGAAAAGGTCCTGAATGCTTTTTCTAAAGTATCAAATCCAACGTCACACTGTCATCCCAGGTGTGTTTTTACTGGGGCAGGTGTCATGTGCTAATGCTGAGTCCCTTGGGAGACCCTCCTCAGACCCTGGCTGTGATTGTGGCCAGGTGCTGTTCAGGTGTGTGCTCAGTTTCCACTGCGGTGTGGGTCACAGGTGTTGCCGGTGCCTCTCCCTCTCCCCACTCATACATACACACACACATACTGTACACATACAGTACTCAGTGCAAGCTTTCACAGTCAGAGCTAAAGACAATTTAACTCATGTTAAACATTGTTTTAGCAGGAATCACTATCAGAAGTGATAACTGCAAAATATATATATTTCTACTGTTTATATGACAAGAACAGAGAGCAGAGCAGGGAAGGGAAGATGAGATGTGGTGCACTACAGTTTATCGGATGTAGCCGGTCATTATGCAGAGCTGCAGGGTGTGCTTATCTATTACTGCGGTCAGTGGAGCATGAAGAGCTGAAGACGAGCTGAAAGGGTGCAAATCCCTTTTCTCCATCTCCATGCCGCCCACATCTCCCCACCTCAGCCCTCCCCGCCCCCCATGCTTCTCTCAGCCCATCTTGGCCCCTGCCTTGCCTTCCTTAGGCCCTGGCCCCCAGCATGCGGCTGGCAAGGCTGCCCAGCTGCATAGGATCAGCTGTAGTCTCAGTAGGCCTGAAGGGCTGTCTCTCTAAAGAGGAAAGAAGAGCTGGGGTACGACCAAGGTATGATGACATAACGAGGCTCGAGGAAGCAGCTGCAGGGGTCAGAGTGCCACAATTGTATTTATAATCAGTGCAAAGGTGCCATGTAGACTGTTTCAGTCACTTCACTGCATTTTATATGAGAGAAAGCTTGTTATCTATGTTAAAGTGGCACGGACATTTTGTTTGGTATAAGAGCCAAAGATACTTTTGCATAATTGCATATATGTGTCAGAAGATGTTTGCACAACAAAAAGAGTCAAATGTTGTCTTTAAAAAACTTTTTCTGGTGAAAATACAGTTTTTAAATAGTGGTTAAAAATACATTTTGATAAAACCAAATTCTATCACTAAGATCCAGTGCGCTTACTGACCTTCTTGTTTATCACAGATATCTGTCTTCCTTTCTCTCTCCTCCCCTTCCCCCATTCTCTAATTTCTCTCGCCTCACGCTGCCTGCAGCAGATGCCAAGAAGAATGTTAGAGATTATTGAATACAAGTGCAAAGCTAAAAAGGAAATGATTCATTCAGAAGAATTACTGTTAGTGGAACAATTAAAGTCTCCTGACTTCAGTACGTGGTGTTTCCATTGCCAATAGCATTGAACATCTTATTGTGTAGCTTTGATATACACCAAAACAAGCCAGTGACCATTGAGTCTTTTTATCTAGTGGCTGTTATCTACAATACAGAAACCTTTATTTATTGTAACTGTGCCAGATCAAGAACTGTATAAAGTATACAAACCTTTTTCTGTATGCAACTCAGTGTTAAATTGGATGGCCCGACACATTTTCCAGACACACGCTCCACACATAGCAAACATATGTTTAACTGATATATACACAGTTTTTGTTGTTTTTGTTGTTGTTGTTGTTTTTTTTTACTTTTTCTGCTTCCTTTTAGATTGACTAATGTTGTCTTGAGAGCATTAGAGCTAAGCTACAATTGTATCTAATTGAGACCAACTTGAAAAAATAGTTCACTGCGCATAATCTAATGTGTCATTTGGGCATTCATAGTCTTTTTCCTTCTAAAGAAAAAATGTGTTGGTTTTTGTGTAACTGAAAAAAACTGCGATACTCACATTTTCATAATCAAACATGCTCTTCTTTCCTCACACATACGATGTCTCTGTCTGGGAAAGAATGGGCACATAATGGGTTAATCAATATATCTGGGACCCATTCATGTTCCACTTCTACTCAACCCCCAGTAACTTGGGTTGGTGGGTGGTGTGATTTCTGAAATGATAATTTCAGAAAGTGCAATATATGGAGATGTGAGATGGTTGTGTTGAACCTAAACTTAGTGTATGGATTAAGAATGTAGGGATCTGCTCTCTCTGCTTGGTGGTTTAAATTTCTTAGACCCTCCTTTATTTCTTTTTCTTTAAACACAGTAACTCTACCACTAGAAAATGGAAAATCCATGAAATTGCCAATTCCTGCACACACTTATCACCTCTGCACTGATTTATTAAAAAGTGTCAATGTTTCGGTCACAAGGACCTTTCTCAAGACATCTGTCTGAGCCTTTCTCAACACATCTCTCTTGAGAAAGGTCCTTCTGATCAAGACATTGAAACTTTTTAATAAATCAGTGCAGAGGTGATGAGTGTGTGTGCGAATTTACTTTTTTGCTTTGGAAGTGGATCTTCGGGTGTAATGATTCCCAGCACCTCAGGAGAGACCAAATGAATGTGTTACCTTCTACTCTGTCGCATGAAATTGCCCTGATTCCTTCACATCAGTCACTAGAACATTGCCAGGTTTTAGGTGAACATTATAAAGTTTTCCTCACTTAAAACAGCTAATTTTAAAATACATCATAGGTTGAGTCCTTGTTGAGATGAACTAAGCAATCCTGACTCACTGTTCCTGCTAGATGTTAAACTCTCTCTCTGCCCACCGCTCATGACCTCCCTAGCCAACATATTTTGACGGAAACAGTACATGTTGACCTAGTGGCCAAACTGTGGAATTACAACTTCCAGTTCGGAAACAAGCCCAAAAAGCAATTTTCCCACACACAATCATGGGAAAAGTAACAGCTGTAAAATGGTGGATGACTTGTTTTACTATCAGAATTTGATCCATTCAGTCTGATCACATGTCGTCAACTGTTTTACCCCATTCAAATTAGTATTTTCTCATTTGGCAATTTTTTTTTACAAAGGGAAGTGGCGTTTTTAGCTTCATGTGCCGTTGAGCTACTTTCATAGGCATGAACGGGGCTCCACCTTTGAATCTGTATCCAGTTTTCTTTATACACCCATGTGCTAGGCCTATAAACTTGAAAGTTCATGACTGACTGAGTGATGAAGTTACACCATTTGTTGGCCGAATGCCATGTGACTAAATGATGAATTGCTGCCACTTCCAGTATCCGTTTCAGATTGAAAACCCTCTAGCCTTTCATAAAGCCATATTCAAGGCTTTGACCTAGTCTTGTTTCCACAGTCACAACTGCTTGCCCAGGCATCCTGTGTCCATGCTGGGTGTGCTGGCAAACAAAACACTAGATAATGTTACACTATCCTCTTGTTGAACTGTAGTGGATTGTGATTGGTTGATAAAATGCAAACATTTGTTTCGCCTTTACTCCCACTTGCCAAAATGCCTGACATTTTCTCCTGTGCTGGCAGAGCCCCGAGAGTGTGAAGTGTGGGAAGTGTGGAGAGAATCATGCTCCATGGAACTTTTTCTTTATTTGCCAGGAATATGGGGGTGGGAAGGGTAATTTAAAAAAATTTTTTTTAAATCAACAAAACTCGTTGAAACGACTTCTACAGTTTTTGCCTACAATACCATCCACACGGAGAGCGCTCATCAAAAGATGTACGCCCTTCAGGCTGGGTTTTTGTTTTATTTAGTGCAGGCTTGTGTTCTTAAACTGAAGACTGCTCAGGGTTTGCAGGGGTTTTCTGTGTAAGGAAATATGCCCACAGTGCTTGGAGCTGGATCAGCATTCCTAACCCATGTGTGTATCCTTCCTTGTCCTTCACCTCGGCTCTCTGTTGTTTCACTGTTCAACAGTTGTTTGGCATCTAATACCAAACTTCGACACATACTTTGATGTTTCACATTGTCTTAATTCAAATATCCAACTGGGGCACATTTCTTCAGCTTGTTAAATGTGTTCTTGTTTCCCAGGACGGCCCTCTCTCACCCTGACGGGGAGCTCACATATGAATGTGTCATGCAGAGGAACATGTTAGTGTCCCTGTCGAAACAGCTTCCATTACAGTGTTGGTGTTCACATGGTGGGAGATGTTATTAGGGAGCTCATCGCCTCTCTCCTCTGAGAGAATGGATGTGTGATTATGAAGTCATCAGCCATGAACCAGTGAGGCTGCGGAGAAGCACCCCTCCTCATGGGTCCTCAGGGTGCCATTGATTGGTGACCATGTGTTTGTGCCTGATAGACTGTGAAATGGTGTGTTGCTGCACGGCTGTGTCACACCTGTGTCCCACCAAGGTGATTGATTGGTTTGGTCATGTGGAATGTTCCCATCTGGTCCGCAGTAATGCATTTTTTTCCTCATTTGTGAATTACAAGCACTGGCAGGAGAATAGTTGGGCTTGGAAAAAAGGCAAAGGCCAAGCGAAAACATTTTCCCCTTTCCACCTCCCCTTTTTCCTTTTTACCCAGTTAGAAAAAATTCAAATACACTGAGCGGTGGCACCTGATTATCCCAGGAGGGGATGAATACAATCAGGAAATCCACATCTCCTCGCTCACACAGAGATGGATTTTAAGTAGAAAATAAACTGTTTTGCTAGTGCGAAGGGCAGCAGCTCCTGATTTAAAAAATGCAGTAAAACGAGGGGAGGGATATCTTTGATCTTGCCGAGAATTTAGACACATTTTCTTGATTAACAACCATTTCTGGATTTCTGGCCTAATCTAGAAGCCATGGCGGTAAGCTTTTATTTCCCCAAGCCTAATGTGCTATTTTGTTCCTCATTCCTGCATCCCTCCTGGTTTGATTTCTCTTAATCCCGGTCCCTCTCCTTTAATTGATCTATTCATTCCACCTAATGGCTAATTACACATCAGGCTGCATGAGCAGATGCATTTATCATCATAGTACGTAATAATCAGTGACATTTCAACAAAGAAAAAAAAATGCAAATAAGGACTCATTAACATTTGCTCTTGCTGTTTTGAATAATGCCACTGCTGACAAGGCTGTATGCAGAAATTGATGTTGAGCTCAGGGCAAGGGAGACATGTTTCCTGAGTGTTTTGTGGCTCTACCGTGTTTTCTGCTAGCGTCCTACTGTTGTTGCTGATGCTGGGCTGCACATAATCTTCCTCTCAGCCAGGGAGGAAGCTGATTTGGTACTCTTCCTCCCCTCCCTGTTTCCTCATCCCCACTCACCTAACTTGCAGCCCAGCCAGCTTTTTTTTTACTGTCAAACAGAACCTGGTGGAAGCATCAAACAGCTTTGACCGGATGGATGTAGACAAACTCTTGGGAGAGGGAAACAAAAAGAGGCATTTTAAAAGATATTAGGGATTTAAGAGAGCCCAGCATTTATATTTTTTGAGGCAAAAAAATGTTTGCATTTATATTCGAATGATAGTGGAAACAGGTATAACAATCCTTTTTTTGTTTTTATCACACTTCTAATTTTAGGATATTAAAGTGTTGAAATATGTGTTCTTCAATAAACTGTTGTAGTGAGGGAGGGTTCCCATACGTCTACCAGAGCACGGGCGACTGCACTGACCACTCAGCCAAAGGGCTCAGCTCTGCCAGACACACAGACCTGCAGCTATTTATACATCCGTGACACAGAGACAGACAGCAGAGCGGAGCGGAGCAGAGAGACAGAGACAGCGATGTAGCCTTGCTATGCTACAAGTCCAGACCTGTATGCTGTTATTTGACCCCCCCCAAATAAATATTTGTAAAAACCCACCATTTTTGCCTTTTCAAATACTATATTCAGATTTGTCTTTATCTCGTCTCTTGTTGCCAGAAGAACATATAAGGAACCACAGAGCCTGATTAACTTAGATTCAAAGGCACCCAGAGAGGCAAGAACTCACTACAGACTACAGTTATTGTCGTATTCATATAATGTTGCAGAATCAGGTTTTAATGCTTTACTCCTTTTCTTGGAAATCAAAATAAACAAACAGTATTTAGATCTTCATAAAAGTTCATAGAAACATTGTTTATGCCGTGATTTTGTCCTACCATGGGTCCAACATTTAGAAAATGGTCTATTAACTTGATAGGAGTGTTTTGTGGTTTGGTGCCATGGAAGTCATCACATGGGAATATGAGCACGGACACAAAGACACCAACAGCAAACACATGTGTGCTCTGAGAAAAAAACAAACCCAAGTGAGCTGGCGTGTGATAACTTCATTTGGTTTCTGCATTAACAACATTTCCTCATCCTGTATTATGTGTTTGTTTTCACGGTGTTGGCTTTCCTCGGAGCAAGGAAAATGCACTCGTTTTCTGGACAAGAAAAAAAGGCCCTTGGAATGCATCTGAGAGGCAGTGAAGCACGCTCACTAATTGGCTGTTTTTGTGGCAAGGGTTTTTGAATTGATCCCCAGAGACGCTTAGGTCACTACCTCTCACATTATCAAAATAAGGGGCTCAACACAGAGCCACACTGTGCTGTACTGCAGCCCTTTGATCAATAAGGAGGCTCACTATCAACGACTGCCCGGCCTGCCTTTTCCTTTTGTAGGATTTCATCACCTGATGTTGTTAATTTGCCCCTCCACTCAGTGTCTAAGTAAAGTCAGTGTGTCGGGTTAGAGAGTTTTAGTTAATTTTAAAAAAAATAAAAAAGTAATTTATGAGTTGAAGTTTTAGTCACTTTTGCAAATTGATCAAATAATTTGGTTAATTCAATTAAATATTTTTAACAATTCAAAAATATGTTGTATACCCTGTCTAAAAGACTTATCTTAATTGTTAGTTAGCTAAACAGATGTTGCTTTTTAACTAATTTACCCAATTAGTTCACAACAGTTTTTTTTTTTTAGAGGGATGATATTTCCAAAGTGTACCAGTACTTTTTGGGTGCTTGATGGATGGGTGTGTGGGTTGTTTTGTATATTTTAATTGAGTCGATGCTATTACTAAGTTGAACCTATCAGCAAAGTGCATTGATTACACAGTGTTGTTGAGAAGATGATCACTGAAGCGGTCTGACATTCCTCTTATTTTACACTGTGGAGAGCAGTCCAAGAATCAAGCTTTTATCTGTAAGTTTGCTGGTTTAAATCATGTAATAGCAGGAACAGCTGGGTAAAGAAAGTAGAAAAGAAACAGCCCTTATGTTTTAAAATAAGGAATTCAAAGTCTGCTTCAGTAAAGTGCCTAACTCCCATTTTGTGGATTGTAGCTGAGTAATGGCCAACCGTGTAAAGGAGACCAATAACCTAAATTGATAATGACAAAACTATGCTCTTCCTTGGCTGCAATGGGAGACCTTGCAAGAAGAACAAGATATCAGTGTAACACTTGTAAAGTTTGGACTGTATGGCAGAAAGGGTGGAAACAAGCTACTCCTGATAAAAGACACATGACAATAGCCTCGAGCGTGGAAAAAAACCAACAAAGAGACTGAAAGCAAAGATTCTGGGGTCTGGCGAAACAATAGTTGAACTCTAATACAAAGTGCTATATTTAGTAGAGACTGGGCACAGCGCATCACTCTGATGACAAAGTACTTGCTGCAAACTGTGACAGTACTATAGCAGATACTGGCAATTTATTAAGGATATCCTGCTTCATAATGACACGCTAACCTACAGTTAAATCCAGACTGGAGTGCCTTCACAACAAGTATATGAAAGTCCTTGAGTGGCACAGTTACAGCAATTCTTGAATACCTTTAAAATCAGTTGAATTATCATGATAGCTGTTCACAGGTACTCAACAGTTTGACCTACTCAGTGCATTTCTACTACTTACAGTGGGAGATAATACTTCAATGTGCAAAGCTGATACAGATGTAGGCAAGAACACCCAAAGCTATGACTGCTGTCAGAAGTGTTTTTACAATGTGTGGACTTGGAGTATTTCAGGCTTTTAATAAGATCTATCCACTGTGTTGAAAAAATCGTGAGGAATTCGAACACATTTGTGTTTTATATTGATGTTGCATTTTGGGATGTAGCTTGACTTTGCACAACTTTTATTATGTGAATCCAGTTGGCAAATTCTAAGTGGTTACAAGGCTGCGGGATTTTATGTTTTGACTGTTATAAACTGTTAATGAGCAGTTAGTCCAGCTGATCAACAGTCTCAGTTTAAGAATAACTAAAATACCGCGCTGAAATGACTTGATGACTTGATGAGCTGATGAGGAATAGTAACCGTGGACATAACTGAAACTAAATAATGTAACTAATATGTATTGATAAAGCAAAGCAGGGGTGTCAGTATTTCTTTTTTGCCCGTGTTAACATGTCTGCCAGGAAACATTTTGTTGAGTATAGATTCTCCTTCGCAGTAAAATGCTTCAACAGCCATTGTCACACCTTCACACCTCTGTTATATTCTAACAAGCTCCTTCACTGGATATTATAATGGATATTTGGTTCCTCATGAGATTGATTTTTCATTGCATTATTGATATACTGTGTGATGGCAGTCTGCATACTTAAATTTGTATTATTGATGGTTATGGCAGTAATTAGAACGTCTTTACTCATTGCATTTTGCATTTAGTATCTCTTGCATCTGTGCTGTTTTAAGGCACATAATTAATTTCACTTCCTATCAGTCACTGCTCTTTAGACTCATTAGTTGGCCTGTAACACACACACACACACACACACACACACACACACACACACACACACACACACACACACACACACACACACACACACACACACACACACACACACACACAAGAAATAATAACAATATTAGTGTTGCTCTACTTGTGAGGCTGTGATCACTCAGGTTTGTCCAGGAAGGGAAAACGAAGCCTGTTTAATAACAGGATTGTAACTCATCTGTCTTTGATTGATAAATCTTGTTTCAAACTTGCGTAGTTCATTCAGGGAGCTCAAATTTAACATTGTGTTCTGTTTATTTATTGGGAAAGAGTTTCTGGTACAGTGGCCTGTTTTCCTCAGAGGGAGTTACAGCACACAGCATGTGTGTCACACAGGACATTGTGTCACTGCATGATAAGCGTACATTTTATTCAGCTAATTTAAGCTCCTGACTTTGGAGCTGGCCAACCCAGCAATATTTAACACTTCATATATCACTTTGTTCTACTTTACTTCAGCATGCATCATAAATATGCAGTCTACTGAAATGTGAACTGCAATTCAGCCACATAGTTCCAAACTGTAAATGTTACTGAATTTTTATCAGCAGGGCTTGTTTTTGAGTTGTTGCTCGATTTTACAAAGAGAAATTCCTCAAGAAGCTGCGCAGGAATTTAAACTGTGTCTATGTGAAGCTCTAAAGTGGTGATCATATTTTTGTCAGATTGTTTCTTTAAACTTTGTTCTACCTGCTAAAGAGAGGAAAACACCTACTGGTAGTTTTTGTAGTTGGCTTTCAGAGGAAAATGGAGGAAATCAGATGAGTAACTGATCAAGGCAGCTGACTAGATATCACAGGTCCAAGAGCAGAGATGGAATACAGGATCCAGATAAGTGGTCAGTGACTTCATCTTCAGTCTAACTAAGAGACCTGTTCATCCGTGACCTCTATGCACGGTACTGAAGTTAATCCCCAAGTATGCTGCCACGTGGCCGGTCCCCTGAGCGCTGCTGCATCCTTCTCCTCTTGCTATTGATTTGTCATGGTAGGTGTGGGAGGTGGGGGGGGGGGCAGACTTTGTCCTTTGATTGGATACTTTGACCTTGTACATTGTTATAAACTCAAGTTATTGTTTCCTCATCTTTTTATTCACATATATCAATAAATACATTAAACAGAACTGTATTGCATAGTAGGTATTATAATAAATAACATGATGGGATTAATTACAATTTGGAGACAATTTCCTCCTGACACTCACTGCTAAAAAAAAACAGGCTTCTATGTTGTTGAAAGACAGCTGCTTTTAAATTATAGCAATACAGTGATATTGATCTATCTTCTACACTGAATGGACTACATTACCTTTAGCGTCTGTTCCTCACAATTATAATTTGAGTTCATTTGTTATTTCTGCCTCCTCTATCAGTTCTGTCTGTCAAATTTCAGATGAGTGCTGTGAGCTTTGTTGTATGAAGCAAATCAGACCAGTTTCAAGTAGAGGAACATATGTAGTTCATTCTGTCCTTTAAAGACAAACAATTATTTCTTATCTTATGAGGTAAAGAGAGGTTTATTGAACAGTGAATACTTAAATGTAAAGGAATTAATTGCAGAAAAAAACACTACAGTTCATTCTTCATTCAAGCAATCTGGGTGTAAAGTTTTAAGGGTATTTATCCAGAGGCATTCTCATTTCAATAGAGATGTTTTAATATCACCACCTTTGCGACTGAGTTTTACTTTTTCAACACTAGTGTATTTTAAGTCTTCAATTTTATATCCTACGTTGGTGCTGATTAAGTCTCTTTTTTTAAACTGAATACTGTATATCCCTTATGTGTGTATATATATATATATAAACTTATATACACGGTCACCCATAAAGTTGGAATAAAATATTTTTTACCTCTTTCCTTGAAATGATTGTGAAAATGTGATTTATTCTTGATAGATAAAGTGTAAATATTCTCAAAATTGTATTGATCAATCTCATTGCACCTGGTCAAAGGTGATTACTGATGTGTATAAATAGAAAATAAAAAGAGGAATGTGTCTGACAACAAAATTATTCCAACTTTATGGGCGACCGTGTATATATATATATATATGAGCCGAGGATCCAGAGCATCTTAGTAGACTCTCTGTTGCCTGGCTCTGAAGTATCTGGGGAGCTGTGTGGTTACTTCTCCGTGTCTAAGCGTGGACTGACAGCATGTATTCACAAACATATCTATCTGCCCTGATGGGGCCTGAAACTACAACACTGACCATCAATTATTCACATCAGACACAGTGTGCGTGACAAAACACATGCTGCCAATAAATATTTTACTGTGAACTTGACCAGAGCTTTTCCTCAGAAGACATTTTAGAAATGATAATGCATTTCCTTAAAACCCCCGTTAGACATTTAGACAGGTGACTGAAAATAAAGAAATAAAAATTGTGTGTGAAAAGAGATGTTTCATCCTCCTCCTGTGATAGTAAACGTTGGTGGTAACCGACAACTTAATCCTATTTCTTTTTGCAAGAGCGATGGCTCAGAACTGTATCACATTATTGTTACAAGAGAAGCAGCTTTGCCTGTTAAACCATTTTCCCTGATTTCTTCAGCTCTCTTAGTCTCTGGAGACAGTCTGCACAGATGCAGTACAACCGTCTCCTGCAGGACTGCTCAGATAAGCACAAGTGAATTCTCTTAGATTTGCCTCCGTTCACCTGTGCTTGTGAAAGCAATGTTCAGATCAGTCATTGTGTAACAAAAGATCCAGGCTATGGAAGTTTTTAACAAAAAAAAAAATCACTGTTTCCCCAGAGTGAACAGAATTTAGCTCCAGCGCTTGTGTCTGTGCTCATAATATTTGGACGTCTGACAAAAATAATGTATGATGCTGTTAAAGTTATTCATCATTCTCCCAAAGGAGCTCTCATTTGTTTGTTTGTTTGTTTGTTTGGTTGTTTGTTTGTTTTTCCAGGGGAGTGAAACTGCTGAGTGTGGATATTGTGATGTGTGTGATTCATGTGTGTTGTGTGCTGTAAATTTTATCTCTCCCCCGATGGCTGCTCGGGAGCCTTACTTTGAGGTGTGCACACTGGAAGTGACACTGATAAAAAGACTCTTGCTTACAATTATTACTCTATCAGTAAAAACATATGCTTTGCATACACAAAAGTGACTTTGCAGACTTTCAGGGTTTGTGTCTTTGTCTTTTAAGGGTTTTATCCCTACAAAGAACCATTCTGCTACAGCTATGAGAACTATGAAAGTCCCATTTGTCTAAACTACCAAATGTCTGTTTAATAATTTCATATATTTATTAATATTTATCATATTGTAACAGGACCTGATGGAGCTCCATATATATGAGTTAATCGATATAATTGTTAATAGGAAATTGACAAATCTATAGGCATGTAAGTGTACTACAACATGTTGTAGTAATAAGAATTTGAAACATTAATTACAGTTTACACTGGTTTAGATCATTGTTTAAAATAATTTAATTGTATTGTAAACATAAAGTAGTATAAAAATCAAATCATCTTAAGGTCCTGCTCAATATTCAGCACCTTATAACTTGGTTGTGTAATTCTTACAGTTTTTTTTCTTTAAAAAGTCCATGTTAAATTATGTAAGAAACATTTACAGTGATAAAGTTGTAACTATCAATACATGCAGTTGTTCTTAACATGCGATCATGTAGACATCGTACTGGCTGCCGTAGACTAGATTTTAGAGAAGTTGTGATTATAAGACTGGTGGCTTCAATCACTAAATTGTCAGGTACAGCATGTGGAAAAGCAACTTGTAACTGTCTCCACGCTCAGTTACTGCTGGGACTTACACATTTAACTCCTCCCATGTGGCTTTTTATCGATTGGCTGTAAAAGTGTGTTGTAAAAATGTGGTTTTACACAGTGTGAGGGTTTGGTACTAATGTTACAATGATTCTCCATAACTTTTGCATTGCAGTGAGTCTGATAATAAACCAATTTGGAACAACTGCATACAACTCATTGTCAGTTAAGAACATATTAGTTTCCAGGTTTCATTAAAAATAATGACTACTCTTTGTTTTTCCAGGTAAATCAGAGAGAGCTTCATTTCAAGGCTATGGGAGGGATCCTGCGGCACCTGGCTGCCAGGTGAGTTTCTTATCAGCTGTTGATACTCAACAGATTTCTATCAAATTAGACACAGATACTCTGACTAAAGTCAGCTTCTATATTCACTAGTTCCAGTAAAACCATATACCATGAAAAAAGTCAGATGACAGTGTCTGAATGGCTTTTGATAATCTTATTCATGCAGAAATGTATCAGAAAGGAGAGGCAACAAGGTTGACTGCTTTGAGCTGGCGGGGGTGAGAGGTTTAGGCCAACCCATTATCGCTAACTTCTCTGCTAACCCCGTTCACTTTTCCAGCGGTTGGGCAAACGACAGATGCGACTTTTCTCGGTCTTGCGAGGCTGCAGCATTTATAAGCTGACACTGTAGCTTATACTGTACGTTTACTACCAGATTGAAAACTTACAGCTATCCATTCCCTCTGCTCTGCGCGCATTCACCATCACTTCTCTGCTGCACACTCTCTGCATTCGCTCAATCACACACATTACACATTGCCCTATTCCCTAAAGCTGCTATGTTACTCTTGTAACAGTATCTTTCATTTAGATGTAATTTTAAGAATAAGGAGAGGGAGGATTTTAGGATTTGAAGCTCAAGTTGATGACTGTAAACAATTCCCCAGTAATGTTACATACAGTGACAATCATTACTAGCCCATTTATATTAATGATTGTGTGAAATTTTAGCGGCTCCTAATTCTGCAGTGGCACACCTCCACATGAATACAGGGGAACACTTAAGTAAAGCCATTTTAGAGTTAAGATGATGAAACCAGGTGAGAGTTGGGGAATTTGTTCAGACCTGCAGCTGTAGAGACATTTTTCACGATTGATGGATACTCTTTGATAAAAGAAAACAGACAGAAAGATTAAAAAGCCATTTATTTCCTCAGGAAATCTATCAACATTATATCATGAGTTTTTAATAACTACTGGAGTGCTAACAAGACATGTATGTTAAATATTTTTTTTTATGTTTTAATGTTAGAATTCACAGCCCAAAATATGAGCCTTTCAGCTGGTGTTTTGTCAACTGGTTAATCCATATAATTAAATAAGATAATTGATCTCATGATCTACTTGCCACATGGCTACTTGGCAGTTGCTCGATATGGCACTTGACCTCTGAGGCTCAGAAAAGAGCCCTGCTGTGATATCCATTCAGACTTTTTTGTTCATTCTGCCTGTCAGAGCTTAGGTGCAAATAATTTTGTTAACATTGCGAACCAGAATTTTTGAACATTTGTTGATGACACACAGTTATACTGTATTCAATCCAACAACACCAGCAGTCCCGATAATCTGTTTGCCTGCTTCAGTGATATTAAATGTTGGAGTAATTTTTGATGCTCAAATGAAAAAAGGTTGACCAGTTGAGCTTCTTTGAACAAAAAAAAAAAAGACTGGTGATTCTTGTTTCTCACTGATCTACATAAGATCATACAGGCATTTTTTTTCCTTCCTGGACTACTGCAGTACACTTCATGCCAGCATCAGTCAGAGCTCACTTTACCGACTCCAACTGGTACAGAGCGCTGCTGCCTGGATCTTAACTGGCACTAAGAGATACGAACATATTACTCCTGTACTTGCCAATTTACACTGGCTGCCTGCTCTGTTCTGTATTGATTTTAAAATTCTACTTATCACTTTTAAGGAATTAAATGGCCTCATTCTAAATTACTTCGAGGACTTATTGACTCCCGATGTACCTGGGTGTTCACTTAGATCATTGGATAGGGCTCGGCTGGTTATTCCCAGATCTCACCTAGTGACCAATGGTGACCGGTCCTTCGCTGTTAGAGCCAGGCTGCCTATCAAGATCAGAGAGGCGACATCTGTAATATCTTTAAAATCTCTTCTTAAAACATTTTTGTGTAGCTTAGTACTTTAATTGCATAATCATATAATCATATATATTCTCTTATCAATTGTGAGAGGAAAAGCACCATTTGATTACTGAGTAAATGAAACTAATTCAGAGGTGTGCGTGGGTCAGAAATTATTTCAAGTATTCAAATGTACACGACTTGTTAGTGGTTTCTTCCTGAGAGCAAGTGTAAAAAAAGGCCAGACTGCTGCAGGGATTCAGTATCATCAAACAAAGGCAGAAGCAGAGGTGCATCTGCTGTCAGCGCTGTGGCATCTGTGACAGATTGTCATTTTACAGAACCTGGTTTTTTCTTTTTGGATTACGAGTGTGCCATGTTGTCTCTGACAGTTTTGCTGACCTACTTTTTAAATCAGAGATATAAAATATATCTAAAATATATATAAAATACAGCAATATCTGCACTATCTTCAGTTTATTTTGAGTTGTTTCCAGTGTGGTAGCACCAGTTGTCAATCAGAATCAAAGGTCTGTTTTAAACATCTGTTAGAAAGGTTACAGTGGTCACTGTGTCGATCCTCAGCCTGCAGAGGGGATTCCAGCAGGCACATGATTCAAGTTTACAAGCCAGCTATTACACATTGCTCTGAGTTGTACTCGCTCACGTGATTCCTGCCCTGCTGTGTTTAAGGTCTGCAGCCTATTACTCTAATTAGACCAAGCTCTTAATTGGTCTCTTGATCCAGTTTGTTGGGGTGGAAGAGGTCAAAAAGATATTGGTGATAGGATGACATGGTAAGCTCTCAAACGTTAACACAGTGACACAGAATAAACAGGAGTTAAAACCGGTGTTAACCTCGTTAACTTCAGCTGGGTGACGAGCAAGACACAGGAGCTTATATTGGGTCTTGAGGAGTTGTAGCATTGATTTGTCACTGACAAATAATCTAAACTGTACACACATAGCACTGTTTGCTGCTATACTTCTAACTTCATACTATTTGCTCTGGTCATCACAGCCTCGCCTTCTCACACACGCTCTCTCCCTCTCTCTCTCTCTCTCTCTCTCTCTCTCTCCTCTCTCTCTCTCTCACTCTCTCTCTCTCTCTCTCTCTCTCTCTCTCTCTCTCTCTCTCTCTCTCTCTCTGCTCTCTCTCTCTCTCTCTCTCTCTCTCTCTCAACCGCACACTCGAACTGAGAGATCCTAGATGCTTAGGTCAGGCATAGGGGTCAAAAAGACCTGAAGAATACAGAGGTGGAAATAGTATTTTTAACAATTTTCAGAGGTCAACATTGAATTTTCACAAAATCCTGCTCTTCAATTCATACAAATAGATTTTAAATTAATTTTCATGATCTTCACAATTGAGGTGAAGCAAGTTAAATGCTTGCATGCTTCTGCTAATGTTTTATTTAGGAAATAAGCTGTTCTTAAGCTAAATGTGGATTGTATAATAAAAATTAAACACATTAAAAAAAATAATTCATGAGACATGAAATGAAATTGCTTGCTGACTTGAAGATTATTTTACTACAAACAGCTCAAGTAAACACACAATCACCTCTGACAATGAAAAGCTGCTATTTGCCTTTTAAGTTTTAAGCATCTGTGTGTTTGTTTTGTCTTTCAGTCTTCTCTGAGGTCAGACATCGCATTGGCTAGTCCTAGTTCAGTGACTGCGTCGGGGAAGTCAGCTGCTCCGTTTTACTCCTTCACTGCAGCCAATCCCAGAAGACGTCTTCTACAAGATACTCCGCCCATTGGTCAGTGCCACCTCAATCATTATTTAAAAAGTGCCATAAAATGATTCTTAAAACATTTTTTCTTTTACTCAAGCATAATTGTAGCTACAATATTTAAAATAATGACAACCTTAAAATGAATACTTGATACATAACTGAAAGAATAATAAAAGGTATGTTCTGAAATATGAATGAAAAAAGACTACTTCTTCCTGTTAGCAAGAGGATCTTCTTGTTACATGGTCTTTTCACCTACTTAAAAATTGGCAGTGTTGCACAGATCCCCTGAAATGGCTGTTATTATCACCATCAACACCAACAATCCAGCTTTCAAAGTGGACATATAATACACATTTCTTGGTTTATATTTTTTATTCTGGGGCTCTGCTGGATTGTATGTGCATGTTTTATAGTTAAAAAAAACTCTGTATCTATTTTTATTCTGGTCCTTTTTGCAGTCCCTCAGTTCACCTCTGTCTGAAACAGGCAGTTTTACCTTTTGTTTCTTTAAGCCCCCCCTCACTGAGCCCACTCTGTTCTGATTGGTTAGCTTCAGAAAACTGCGCCTTGCAGACTTCTGGTGGCTCTAAAGGCGACAAAACCAAACAGTTGTAGTAGGATTTTACTTCTTATTTTCATTTATTACTTATGATGTCAACAACTAAGCAACAAAGATGTAAAGTTACGAACTTTGACCAAGTTCAACATAGAAATACGCTGTTAAAACTGTATATAAATGGCAGAAAATTACAAAAAGCATGTTTGGTCCCCTTTAAAAATGTTGGTTTTGACCACACATCAGTTTACCACTATCAGTACATCACTATGTGGTGAAGGCAGCTCTAATTTTGTAAAATTATGTCATTTATGTCAGGAAACAGCTGTTAGTACAGTATAACTAAAATAGAAAGAGACAAAACAGGTTGAGGAAAGGTTTGTACATAAAAAGGTTTACTTTATTGCTTCATTACAAAAAGATAATTTAAAGTAAACATATCTAATGATGTCATTTCCTTTTAAGGTTGTTTTTGTGGAAGTCATAATTGATTCCCAAATACTACTCAACACAAAGCAATACCATAAAAAATAAATGTTGTTGATGCACCGGAGTCTGTTCTCAGCACATTTATACTTGCCTCTTTTTTTCTCCTTTTTTTTTTGGCCTGTGAATGAATAGACGTGCTTTCATCTTTCCACAGATCCTCTACAAACAAAAAAGGTTCGCAAGGTCCCTCCTGGCCTGCCTTCATCTGTGAGTGGAAGATCATCTACCTCTCATATAAATAGATTTCACAGTGAGCTTACTTAAGCAGACACACACGCCCACCCTCTCAACACCTACACACAAAGAGTGCTCTCGACATCCCCGACACACTTCTTGGAGGGGAATTCAGTTGTCTTGTCTTTGAAAGACAGTTTATTAACAAAGCAAAGTTGTGAATTTTCATATTTGTTTTTTTCATGTTAGTATGAAAACGTCTCTGCAGGCTATATCTTTGTGTCAGTTTTTAGTGCATATGTGTGAGTGTGTGTCTGTGTACATGCATGAATGTGTGTGCATGCGTGCTTGCGTGTGTGTGTGTGTGTGTGTGTGTGTGTGTGTGTTTGTGTGCATACACATGTGTACCTCGAGGTGATTGATTTTCAGTGCTGCCCTGTCACAGTCTAGCCTCCTCACAGCCTCTCCTGGGAGAAAGAGAGGCTGTCAGAGTGGATCCCCAGCTCTGCTCTTTTGATGTTTAATTAGTCATTACGTAGCCGAACAGGAGGACAGACAGAGATTAATAGCTCAGAATATCTGAAATTTCTATTGGTAATGATCCCGGTGGAGCAGAAACCATTAGGATGCAGAGAAGTGTGGAGCTCAGCTTGCATTCGCTTAGACAAGGGGGTGTTGGAGTTCATTAATATGCATAAATCAGTAAGTCAGATGTTCATTGTTAAAACCCTGGTGGATTGACAAAGGTTTTATTAAGCTTTGCTTAAATTCCTAGAACTGGTACAAGACAATGATTTTTTCCCCTTCTCCTCTTAATAAGAAGCAACTGGTTTACCAAATCCCTGCTTTTTCTTTTGTTAAACAATGAAAGGTTTCTGTTTTTTTTTTTTTTATTTGGTGAGGGAGTCTGAGACTGGATTTGCCTTTCAGAGCTTTGATAATCGTCACCTCTACTGCTGTTACTCTGAAATCAAATATGGAACAGGCTGCGGAACATAAAAGGCTGGCATGTGTTTTGTTTCTGGATTTGTATTTGAAAAGAAGTTTGTCAGAGCATGAGGGAGAGAAGCAGTCTTTGGCAGCGGCAGGAACGTGTGCCGCCTTCCTCTTAAGTAAGTGATATATCTGAGGTCTTGTCAGACGGAGGGAGGGAGGCAAAGAATGGTTCCCTCATGGGTTACATCTCTTTGTTGTGTAAATGGACGCTGGGCTTTTATTTGTCAGTACTTAACACATGGGCGCAGGTGTGGTTCTGTGACTCATAAGAGTACAATCAAGCAGTACAATGGTAGATGGGGAAAAACAGTGACAGAGCCGGGATAAAATACAGCTTCGTCTTGTCACTCAGTACTGCTCAGAAGATAAAGCCTGGAACTTGGAGGAATTATCCCCGTGAGTCTTTGATCCCATTTGAAAGAATAAAGATGGCAGTGTTGAATAAAGGGCTATAGGTCTCTTATAAGTTGCTGACAGGGAAAGGAAAACATAAAGCCAGTTTTTGATAGGTGGTATATGTGGAATATGGTGAGTGGGAGGTTGTCTGGCAGCTTTTAGGAGGTGTTAGGATATTGGTATTGGACTAATAGGAAGCAAAGGTGAGGTACAGTGGCATCACCTATTTGATGGTTTAAACAGCTACTTGTGGCCCTTAAAAATGTGTATAGTGACCGACGGGGGATGGTTATCAGCCAAGACCTGTGTTTGCGCTGCTGTCACCGACGCTGGAAGGATTGAAGGTGGTGTTGAGAAGTGCTGAGGGGAAGGTGCACCTGGAGTCAGAGCGACTTCGCCAGAGGCAGCTGTGTGAAGAGCCTGCAGCATACCTGTAAAGCTTGAATGCAGCTGCAGATGCCACTGAAAGCTTTTGCTTGTGTAAGCAAGCGCGAGAGCCTCACCAGAGACCTGAATAGCTGCTTGATTTAAAAAAAAAAAAAAAAGAAAGCATCAACACAGTGCTTCCTATCATTATGTCTACTGCTGGGAATTTTCTTATTTATTTATTTCATTCTCAAATCCCCCCTTTTTTCTCCTCCAGCTCGTATTCTCCCTCCTCAGTCTAAAAATAAATGTAGGAGTTTTAAATCAGATGGGCAATGTAAGTTGCAAGTCCAAGCATGATGTGTGTGTACACTACATGATGGAGCTGAATCAAAATATTTACCGGAGCACATCCTCTGTGCATTTAGGTTTTGACACTGCAGTGCACCAGGATGTGGAGGCTATCTAGACGGAGCAGCTGGTGATTGCAAACATTTAAATGTTTATAGGTCCTTTTCATCTTATATACAGACACCCTCCGCCTGCAGCCACACACATACTTCCCTCTGTGGTCTGCGAGATGTGTTTGCAGACATGCAGTACTCTGAATGTGGTTGTAGTTGTGTCATTTGTACTGTCCACCATTAGGTTAAGAAGCTGTTTAGTTTTTATGAATGAAAATAATGTAAATATAAAGTCTATGCTAACAAATTGGAATACATGTAAATAACAGACTTGTGTGACATATACATCTTTAAAGTGCTCAAACCGGCAACATGAAAGCTTCACTTTTTATTTTTCACAGTTGACACCTGGGATGTAATTGGCTCAGTGCATTATTTGACTGTATATGCTGAGTGCTGAGACCAAAGGACAGAGCATGTTGTCATTGGACAGACAGGCGGCTGTGCTGAGGGATGCTGATGGGCAGCTGCATGAGTACCTGTCTGACAGGACAACTGGAGAGAGAGAGAGAGAGAGAGAGGGAGAGAGAGAGAGAGAGAGAGAGAGAGAGAGAGAGAGAGAGAGAGAGAGAGAGAGAGAGAGAGACAGAGAGGGAGGGAGAGAGAGAGAGAGAGAGAGAGAGAGAGAGAGAGAGAGAGAGTTTTCTGTGGCTCGTGCGGCAAAGTTGCATCTTGTTGGATATTTATGGGAAGCTGCAAGGGCGTAGTGTGTGTTTGTGTGTGTGTCAGTTTGTTTGTGTAAATAGTGTTTTTCCCCCCCTACAAACCCTTGTCAGAGGCGCAGCGGCTTGATGTGACACTTCCTCCCTTGCTTTGGTGACGGTATGGCTGCAGGATGAGAGAAAGAAAGAGGCGGCTGAGATTCAGCTACCCTCTGGGACTTTCGCAAGCGAGAACCCTGAGTGTGGATGACAAAAAAGATTGACATTTGCTTTTGACAGATCACTCCGACACCCTTGTTTCTGAGAGATTTGTACTGTGCGAGCTGTAAGAAAGGAAGTCTGCTCTAGGCTCTGTATCTTAAGACCCAGAAATGTTCCTTGCAGTGCTGTCTGGTGCATGACATTCAAAAGATACATTTTCTCTCTCCCTATCCATCTGTCTTCAACAGCACAAAGACAAGAGATCATAATATTACACTACAACAGTAACCTAATGTTCCTGTTTCTGAGAGAGCAGCTCATTCTTGTTTCTCGCTCTAAACCACAGCAGGCCAGAACACAGTAATAGGAACAAACGTTAGATGAAATACATCTGTAAAGCCCTGTGTAAACAGCCAGGATCACCCCAGGCCTTTACCAGTCTCTAGGTAAAATTAGATTTGAGTGCCACCCAGCAGAATGGTTAAAATATAATCCTGTAAATTTGCTATTTCTGTCTTTTGTTGTTGTTATCACACAGATGGATTTAACATTGATACTGGTAGGTTAAAAACATAAATAAACACTTAAACACAATAAACCTGCTCATATGTTCAACTGCATTGTCGAATATCCACTCATGTCTTTTTACTAGTTATTAATACATCAGAAGACACAGCTTATGGTGCTAATTTCCAAACACAATCTTGATGAACTATGTAATGCAAGGAAAGAAAACAATAGGTGAATAATAATGTCAGTATAGTTTTTGTACCTTCAAGGAGGTGAAACTGTTTTTAAAGAGCAGTGCCTGCTTTGTTCGACAAATCTTTAGTCAAGCCAGTTGAAAGAGTTTTCACAGGTCTTATTGTACCTTTGAACACAACAAGTACTGTAATAAGAATAATATGAACAGCTAAGTTGTATGCCAGTGCTTCCATTTTTAGCAAGATGGAGCTTTTACCTCCTCAAAAATGACCAAAAAAATTGTAGCACAACGGAATAAAGATTAATTAGAGTAAAAGACAATAAACAGCAAAACGTAGTTTTGAAAATCATATTCATTGAGTTTCAAGTTGTTTAAACCTAATTTACAATTTTTGATAAATCAGTTTATTCTAATTTTTGCAAAGGCGGAGGTAATTTTCTATAAATTGAACATCGTCATTTCTAACAAATGTATCTAATTGTTACAGTTTTAGACTTTCTCTAAAATATCTTTTATTTGTTCCAGTAACTATTTTTTAAAAGTTAAAAAGTTATAAAATTGTAATTCCAAACAAGGCTATATCAAAGGTTAAAGTGCAATTTAAAGAGAAAGAACAAGCTGTGTAAGAGACCAAACTACAGAATGCGATTATACTCCGGACACGTACTCGGACAGATGCGGACACCACACACATATAGTAGTTCTCTTTATAATACTCTCTGAAGTAGTTTAATCAGCATACACCCTCTGATGATGAAAAATACATCACACGGACCCTAGCAGACCCTCGTGCACTTGAGGACACGGAGAGTGTAACAACAGCTTTGTAAAACTAAAAATGTGTGAGTCAGATGTCTGTCTGTGTGTGTGTGTGTGTGTGTGTGTGTGTGTGTGTGTGTGTGTGCGTGTGTGTGTGCCTGTGTGTTTGTGTGTGTGTGTGTACAGAAGCTCAGCACATGTACTTGATGGCTTTTCTTTACTTTGTTCTTTTAAACATTACATTGTTTATTACTGCTATAAATAATTTGGAGTTTACCAATGTGTGATCAGTATTTTATAAATAGGTTATTTATCCAAAATGTTGTGTATGTGTTGTTTTAGCAGCAGAAATATAACTGAATAGGAATTCAGTGTGTATTGCAAACTGTGTCTGGTTCTGTATGTTGTTTGCAGCTGATAAAATTGTTCAGCCTGAGCTACTGGCAGGAGACAATTCTTTAGGCTGTGACCTGACCCCAGTTTAGTAAGCTCCCCAGAGATGGCCTCATCAGATGGCTGATTAGATAGATGCCCTGGTTTGACTGGGATGATGCTGAACAGTCGCGGCCACCTCTGGGACCATGGGCTTTGTGTTTATCTTTGTTTGGGTTGCTGAAATTTACCACTGACATTAGAGGCTGGAGATAATGGAACAGGCAAACAAGCCAGAGCCCTGACCTCTTTCATCTGCAAGGAGAACAAGGAGTTAAAAGGACAAAGAGTACGAAAATAATGCACAGATTAAAGTCATTACTCACATTGTGGCCTGTTGTAAATTATTCATGTAAGGCTTGCGTGAGTTTACAGCATTAATGCAAACCTTGATTTCGGATTGCTGGCAGGCTCAAGAACACAGCCTGTCAACAATCACTAAGGTAGAGCGAGTTATTTAGAGACCATTGAAGCCTGGCTGCCGTGACCTGGAAAACACATAATTGAAGAACATGAAGCTCATGTTGTAGCTGAGCTTCTTGACTTGAGTTCTAGGTTAAAGGTTATTTTTAATGTGATGTGAGGGCTAAACACACACCAGTACAATATAATGGTGCCAGTGGCTGAACTTTTTGTTTAGTGTCAGTTAGTTTGTTTTACCTAGTATAGCTTAGTGCTTTGTTTTTAAAATAGCTCAGTTGATCATTTCTATACAGTTTTATGGCACAAATAAATAAATACACTTCATAAAAACAGTGTTAGCCGTTATGCTTAGAAATATGAACTCTTTGTTAAAAATAAATTATAGGCTATGCAGACATTTTGGAAATATATCAGTGTGTACATTTATGGCTCCTATGTATTTGTAACACAAGGGCAAAGTTATGATGAGGATGAACAAGCTTGTTCTTTCTAAACAATCTACCTAACATGCAAAAGAGATTGTTGCAGTTTAGAAAAAGGACAGAAAAGTGATGTTTCTGCTGGGAAAATAGATGTCATCAATTTGAACATTTGAACTGAAGATGATATAATCGTAACAATATAAAGATCTTGAACCTGTTTTAAGATGTATATAAATTACTCTACTTTGAATAAGAATTTTTGGCTATAGTTTTTCCACAAAAAAATTTGAAATATATTGTTCAAATCCTCAGAATTACATCTGTTCCTTCTCCCTCACAGAATCTATAAATATTAAAATATTTTTCATTTAAAAAGTTGCTGGACACAAGATGACTCCTACTTCACTGTAAAATCCATTCTCAGTGTTTGTGCTCTGGAGTCTTCAAGTTTCCACATCACACTTGTCCTAGTAGAATACTGGACCAGGATTGACCTCCAAACTAGATGTCACAAATTGCCCACCCATTAAAATGGGATTTTCATTGATCTCAGAGAAACGTTCCACTTGCAGCAGATGAATGTGAAAACTAAATCTACACAGTGAAACTCAAACATTCAACTGAAGGAACAAAAAAACAAACATTTTTGAGTGGAGGAGAACTTAAAAAACTGTAATATTGTGCTGTCTGGGGTTTTGTCTTGAGTCTGCCTTTAGACTCATCATTCCTGGCTCCCCAATGATGGAGTGACCTTCCCGATGAAGCTGGAACAGAAGAGTCAATCCCCCTCATTTGAAATCAGCTGAAACTAATCCTTAGAAGAATTACACTCTCACTTCTCACCACTGCTCTGAACGATAGCTTTCCATCTCTCTCTTTCACTTGTTAAAATCTCTCATCTACACTTCTTGTTTTCATTGTCACATTCACTCTTAAATGTGGAACAATACAAATCTGTTTTTGTGTTCTCAAGAATGTAAACAAAATTAACTTTTGTCAGGAGAACTAATATTTTTAGTTTCAAGGTCTTTAGTTTTTTCATCAAATGGTTCAGGACACATGTCCAACAACTGTGAGGAATGGATATAGTTAATAGCTTTGTAACATATGTTTACTGCCATCAGACTTTTAGAGCAAGTTTTGATTAGCTGTTGTTTGAAGGCGGCCATGCCCAGTTATTAATCTGTGTGTAGTCTTCCTGCAGGCTTGTAAGCATGACTGAAAACACAAATGCGTGCAATGTATGTACAAAAGCAGGATTATAATGGGCAGCATTGGTAAAACTCTGCTGCCTAATGATTGCTACCATCTGCGATGAAAGTGAAATTTTTTTATGACATTTTGTTCAAAACATGGATTTGTAGCAGTGCCTACCTAGTGTGTTTTAAAACAGCTATTTTTAAAATAAACTACTCGTAATTTTGCCACAAAACCCACAAAAAAAATCAGTTCCACAACGAAAACTGTCAGACACACTGTAAAACACACGAAACAAGAAAAGAGTTTCTTGTAACATAAAAAGAAATTCAAGATTTAAATTTAGTGAGTAACATTTCTGTTTTTGTTATAAAATTGATTATATTGTTATTTTTTTAAATTGTAAAATTGGTTCATTATTAATTCCAACATTTAAGACATAGGTCTACAGGTATATTCCATATTTTTTGTTTGTGTGTGTTTTATTGCTTGCCTTAATGTTTTTATTCTGTGGTGCACAGCCTCATGGGACAGGTCCGCCTTATTATGCTGCAGACACAGCTGCTGTTAACAGTCTCAGAATCTCAAGTAGGTGGCAGTCAGTCAAGTTTATTTGATTTTCAGATTGATCAGATTAAGTTCATGAAGAAGCTCAGTATTCCTTTTCGCGTGGCTTCTTACATGAAGAATTTTCTCTTGTCAAGAGCTTGATAAAAGCACATCCCATAATCACACAACATGTCTTTGAGCTACAGTCGTAGCTGCTGAGGATCTTGATCTTCATCATGGACAGAGAGAGGGCTCAAGAAAAGTGCAGGGTCCTCCACAGTATTGTTGGCATCCTGTTGATCTCATTTAGTAGACACAGATGAATAAACCTGACCATGTTGTATAACTGTCAAGGAAACACAACCACTGTTGGTTATGAGGTTTTTCTTTTAGCAATGACTCAATGTAAACCATTGTCGAACCAGTTCATTCTCATACAGCAGTGTGTGTGCATTCAGATGTCTGGTGATGCCCTGTCTGCTTGTTGTTGCAGCTTGGTCAGACAGGTTTCATTGCTTTTCCCGTCCATCAAAAACTCTATTCCTGCTGTCAGAGTGTGTCTGAGTCAGTTGTCATCATTGTGATATAGCATGTCTCCATTTTTCCTAACGACAGTCCAAACTCCCAGTTTTACAGGTCCACTATGCTGACAGTTACAGTAGGTAGTGCAGGCAATCTGATACTCAATATTTGTTCATACATTTGAACCTAAAAAGTCCTGTACAAAAGTCCTTATGGAAGACTTCTTAGGCAAGAAATGTGCAAAGACCAATTTCAGCTGTCCCCATTACTAATTTGATATTAATTCCAATGTGTTTAAATCACATATAATTTCCATCAGATCTACAAATGGTTAACTTCCTCATGTCCCCACTGGATGGGAAGAAGAGTTTCTGTTGGTGTTTGTTCACTTTGTCCCCGCCTCCTTTACATGCAGCGTTGTGATTGCTGAACTGCATTTTGACTGAAGCAGAAGTAGCACAGTGCATGCAGAGCTCGAGAATAGAGCACAAGACAGTCCAAGGATGTCGTGTCGCAGGTGCTTTTCCTTCTGTGATCATAATGTTGTGTTACCAGTATCAAATTAAACATGTTGATTGTTCAGTGATATGAAAGACACAGCTGTCCCGGGCATGCTAACTCACTACAGACCAACAATTGTAGGTTAGCGCTGTACAAACAGAAGTAGTTTGGCATATTAACGTTGCACTAGTAGCTAGTATATTTATGTTGTGACAGTTTTAGAGGGATTTTGTGCTATTACTTTTGACTTGGCTAACATGAACTGTTCTTGTTCTTTAGGCATTGTACCTGTTGGCCAAAATTCTTGCATGATTGATAGTTTGCTATTCTGTCTTTCCAAGTTTTGTATCCCATCTGTGTGACTGCAGGGTTACTGTAGTTGCAAGAGACAGAGAGAGAGAGAAAGAGAGAGTGTGAGAGAGAGACAGAGAGAGACTGATCATTTTTTTCACCTTTGTATGTTCAAGAAAGCACTATAGTCATAATATACTTTGTAAAATTGCAGGAAGTCAATGAAAAATTCCTACATTTTCCATTGCATTCATCGCAAATCCCCAGTCAAATTATGTCCCCACCACTTTCCTAATCAAACTTACACCCTTGGGGTCACCGTTTTACTTTTTAAAATATTATATATTGTTTTAGTTAAATATGCAAATAAAGGAATCTCTTAAATTGAAAACACAAGAATGGAGGAGTAAAAAATCTTAAATTTAATAGATAGACGGTCCTCTCCTCCTCTCATTTCATTCTCCTCTCCTCTCCTCCCTCCTCTCCCTCCTCCCACATGATAAAGGTAATGGTGAGTTGTGTTGCTTGCAGTGACACTCTGTTATTAGATGCACAGTGTTAATACTTTACAACAGTAATGATGAACAGTTTGCTTTATGTTACTTACAACTTTAAAAAAACAGTGCTTTTATTTATAAGAGACATGTATGACACTATTAGCTGATGATGTGTTCAAAATGACCTCACTGACTTACAATAGCCAACAAGCATTTATTTTAATGTTTGCTTTGACAGACAAATGTAGAATGATAAATGAACAGATTACAGTTTTTGTTGTATTACTGTGATCACAGCATGTTCAGTGATCAGGGAGCAAAAATAGGAATCGTGATGCATCTGTAGTAGTGATGAGTTGATGGCTGACAAAGATGTCATCCGAGCTGACTTGTTTGGACGTGAAACAAGAAAAGGAAGGGGGAAAAAACTGTCAACAATATTATGCAAAAGGAGAAACGGTTTAATTTGGACAGGATTTCACAGCAGTGACATCACAATAGGCCTAATTAGCCGAAATAATGAAAACATAGGACAAAATATAGTAGTATTAAAATCAGTCTTTTCATCATAGAGCCTGGAGTTTAGGAGGATGGTGGTCAGACCCCTTCTCACACCCCACACTCTCTAAGTCAGCCCTCCTTAATTAGAGCCAGAGCTTCTTACAGGAAACAATCTTCCTGTCTGATGACATCATTGCTAAATCCATGCATGAGATGGGGGTGACCTCAGCCTGTGGATGTGCACACAGTTTTTTTTAACACTGAAACAAACTCCAAGAAAAGCACCTTGTGATGCCTCGGGCGTCTTTAGAGAGGGACGTGTGAACAGGTGGTGGAGCTGGGCCTTCATCTCCCTGACTGATGTTGACGGATTTTCACGACATCAAAACTGTGCTTCACTATTGTAAATTCATAAGGTTTAAGGAAACAAAACTTTTCCATTACTTAAAATGTACAGTCATTCTCACTGTGTCTCCTGCAGAGTCATTATAAAAGAAATGCGCTGGCAGTGTCCTGACTCAGCCGGCACCGGGGTCATATGTGTGCACAATTCCCCAAATTAATGCCCATTTCTCTTTGCTTTCATGTGTTTTCCTCGCAACACTGTTTTCTGTGTCTGGACTTGTTTAAGACCCTTCAAACACTTCTATCATGACCATTTTCCTTAGAGCATCAACTTGAAACAGCGCCAGATATAAAGCGGTAACAGCATGTAGAGCCAGTGTTTTGGAAGAGTTTAAAAGAGTCCCGAAGAAGAAAGGAGGGGGATAAATAATAACAGTACTAAAGGAAAGGCATGATAAAGACCTAGTTTTTTTAGGGAAGTGGAAGCCTTCATCTTTCTACAACAATAATGCTCTCAATGAATCTACAGGCCTGTGTTTAGTCCAGGAAGCTTGGAGTGGTAGACATGAAAGGCTCCAGTCAGACTGTACAGACCGGGCTCTTAGTGGAATATGGTATCTATCCTCTCCTCCTCTCCTTTCTTCTCCTGTCCTTTGCTCTCCCCTCCTCTCCCTCCTCCCACATTATAAAGGTAATGGTGAGCTGTGTTGCTTGCAGTGACAGTAAACGGGAGTAAAACGGCTGGCGATGCCACCCCCCCCTTGTCTAAGGGCCCCCAGGGTTTAGGAAGTGGAGCATTATTTTCCGACGTCACGAGCCAGCCCCCTTTGCAGCTGTTGCATGCTTTACATCTCAGTGTTTACAGGCACTTCTCAACTCGACATGTCATTCTGCCAACACCATCTTTTACATTTCATGAATATCTTCCATCTAGTCCATTCCATTCCACCCCCCCCCCTCCCCCCCCCCCCCCCCCCCCCCCCCCCCGCATTACCTGGATTTGGATACATCCGTTTGAGCTGCTGTTTTGTGCTTTCTTTTTTCGTACATGTTGAGTGTTCACTTTCTCTCACTAATGACTCTTAATTGGTTTACGAGCTGAGTGGGGGAACAGGTAAAATGTGTTGCCAGATGGTTGCATTTTTACAAAAGCCATATTCTACCTCACTGCCTGTAGATCTGTTTAATCATTGCAGAAACAAAAAGATTACACACTTGGGATTAAAATGTGCAGAAGAGAACAGGCACTTACTTCTGCTCTCATTAGGTCGCCTTTGAAATCACATATATGAACAAACTCTTCCTTAGCATTAAATTATTATAGTTTGAGTTTGTAGGGGTTCCCCTGCAAAAATCTGCATTTTTTTATGCTGGGAATTTAACATTTTTTTTCTCTCTGTCTAAATCCGCTCACACATTTGTTTTCTGTCCCACCCACATCCCTTTATCTTCTCTATACTCCCCCCCCCCCCCCCCCCCCCCATCCTTTTCCTCTCTGCCTCAGCACTTAGAGGCTTAAGAGAGGGATGTACCATATGAGCCACTCCCTTCTGACAGCCACCCCCTTCCCTGAGTGGGGAATGGTACAATCCTGCTTTGCATAAGTTTCCTCTGAGTGGGGTGTGTGGAGGCCAGTACTGAAAGAATTATTAGTCCCTTTTGAACGGTTTGGATGTATGTCCAGAGAGAAAGCTAGTGTGCTGTTGTAATATACCGTTATCACTTTAATTGTTAAAGCTATAATGTATTGCGCCTACCCTGTCCCTGGAATGGGCAGTAACTCTTTAATGTATTACTACAACGGGAAATCGGTGAGTAATCTCTTTGGGAATGTGTGTGTGTGTGTATTAGACAGAGAAAAAGTGTGTGTGAGTGTATCCCACTGACTGTCGCTCTTAGTCTGTCTGTCCATCTGACCGTACTTGTCTCAGTGATTGTTGCATGCATGTGAGTCCGAGGCTCCTCTCTCTGATTTTCCATTACATCAGTTAAAGCTGTGTGACAGCATAATTAAATCCAACATTTTAAGTGCGTTATAAACTTATTTTAGCACACTTTTTAAAGCTGCTTTGAATCTCTGCTTTGTACAAGGAATGTTACTTTGTCTACAAATTATAAGCAACATATAAAAAAAGTTTTGTCATTTTAAAAACTTTTTCTCACTTTTTTGCAGCTTTGAATTTATTTTTACTGGCTGGATGCTTCAGCTCTGAGACTGGGTTGAAATAATAACAAGTGGGAGTCTGGGAATGATTAAGTGAAAAGAGGCTGCCTGTTGAGGTTAGACTTTCCTGTTTGCAGATTGAGCTCCAAGCACCAGTGTTGCTGTTATTCCATCTGTTTTTAATCACATTGGCATTCTTGACACCACAGGGAGCCTAATGTGATTTCTGAACTTCTCTGTAATGACTTCTTTGATTTTTGTTACTCTGAAAGCTGTGTAAGTAGTTTTTTTGTAAATACACGCATCATGGTATGTGTGTATATGTGTTTGGTTTACTTTGACTTGAAGGAGTTTCCACTGTTGTTTTGAGTAATGTAAGTATGAGGCTTGGTTGTGCTTGTGTTGTTATCACCAAGTGTTGTTTCTGTCTTCATGGTAAAAAAAAAAAAAAGAAATGGAAAAACTAATCTTATGGGCATACAAATCTGCTCAAGGACATAGATCTGACAATGGCTGAATGAGCTCTGTAGTGCCTTTCAATAATCCTTAAGTAATGATCCTGTCATAAGCAAGTTACACAGGCAGATTTCCACCTGTCATTGCCTGTGCTCTGAAAGGGCACGTGCATTTGAGGGAAAAATAAAGAGGTTAGCCTTTTTAGGACATTGTATTAAAAAGGTCATCTTACTCAATCTTGCGTTTCAACTTTCCTTATAACCCATTACAGCATTTCCTCTTTGTTCCTGCTGCACAAAAGATGACTTTGATCTTTTTCATATTAAGTATTAACAGGCTTGTGTTACAGTTGGTGATGGGGAGAAAATTGATAGCATGTGGACTGAATGGGCAAACTTTATGATCAAAAGCACTTGTTAAATAACCAGCACCAATTTATTTTTGTTTTTCCTTGCAAGTAAAAAAGAAAGATGGTGCTCATTCTTCGCATCAACTTGATCCACATTAATTTGTTATAAATGCAGAGTTGCAGAGCAGGCTCACCATCTGGAGCACTGGGAGAATTCACAGTGGGCCGTTGGCTTGTGAGCTGGTGGCACGGAACCAATACAGATGGAGCAGCTCACTGATCTTTCTTCCGTCTCCTATTAGTGAAAAAGAAAAAAATTGAAGTGAAGGCCCTGCAGCCATTGTTAGACCCTATTTTTTTCTTGTTTTGCCTTACAGATAGCTTCCTTCCACTAGTGGAATGTCATTAAATGATATCCACAAATAATAAAAGCTAAAGAACCAGCTTGTGGTCTTTCAAGTGGGACGTGCCTGTTGTTGTTGTCTTGAGGTGCAACAGGTATCATGCTTTCTAAAGGTTAGTGCTCATCACCAGAAGCTAATCCTTACATCCCCCAAATGTGCACATGTGTTGCATATGCAGTGAAGCGTGCATGCTTGAGTGCATGTGAAACACAAAGTCAGAGCGTGGGTGGTGATGTTTCTGTGTGTGTGCTGATCTGTCATATATACTGTACACACATTGCACACATGCTCTGAGTAGTTAATGATGTTACATTTATGCCAAAACCAAATTTTTGTGGCATTAACGACTGGTGGGTATCATTCTGCAGTGTGGTTGCTGCTCTATTTTTAGAGAACCTGACTCTCAGTGGGCTGCTCAGCTGTCACAGTGTGCTGTTGGATAAAAGATTTTGCAGCTTTGATACATCAAGAAAAAAGAAAAATGCTGCATCTTCAGTTACTTGCCTGGATCATAAGACAAAGTCATGCATCCAAATGCATATTGGAGTGCTTTGACTTTAGTTAGTACTTAGTATTGGTTAGTATATTTTAAGGTGGCTGAAAGGGATGATGGCACATTTAAAATAATATCATTGATTATTCTAATTTGTTCAGGTTCCCACCTTTGGTTGAGCTTTTACTGGTTGTATGGCTGCATCGCTAAAGTATTGATGTGTTTATGCGTGAGAGCATTTACTTATTTATTTTCCAGTTTCATGTGAAAATATTTAATTCACTGTAAATATTTGGATTTTTAGGCACACTGTGTTGCTGTATTTGATCTTTTCTTTCCTTTATAGCACAATAAGAATTTCATCTGGAAGGATTTTTGAAACTTAACCAGATACGTGTGAAATGTTCCTGTGAAGTTCATAGTCTTGAAAACATCTACATTTCTCTTAAAACATTCCTGATGTCAACATATCTCACCAGTGAAACTTGCTCTTTGTGAGTCTTTTAGTTTAATATCACAGTTTTATGCATGAAAACACTGAGGACTTTATTTTCCAGAAAGCATTGACAGGTATCAGGCACAAATGCTGAACAACGCCCCTCCAAGCAGGCTGAGCACTCCTACAGTTTGAAGAGGGATCGTGTCTGTCGTGCATACTTAAGCCCTCTAAGTGTGCAAGATTTGGACTTGGAACAAAATGCCCTCGAGATATGGTTCGATTCCAAATAATGACATACAGCACAATACAGGACACTTCATTAAGAGTGTGTTTAAACTCCGGTTTGAGCTTCTTGGCCATCAGCCTGATTTTCCTTCAGTTTTATTTTTTATTTTTTTATTTAAATTTCCTTTTCTTTCCTTTTCCTGTTATTAAGCTCCATCCTTAGTGTGGATTGACAGCTTGTGTATTAACGGTTGATATTTTGATTGGTGTGGCAGCAACTGCAAAGGCAGGTACAAGCTTTTAGACACGGAGGAAGGTGTGCAGTGAAGTGTTGTTGAAAGGCATTAAGTCAATACAGTATCTTTCATCTAAAGCAGTGTATTACTCACCAACAGCTCGAACTGTTCTGTCACTACCTTACACAAGTCTTCATAGCTTTTCATTCAGTTATGAGGATGTAAAATTATCTTTCATCATGAAATTTTGGCCTCATAGTTTGCCTTTTTGTTGTTTGTAGCTGTTTACTCAAGTCATTGCCGAACTGAAAACAAAAAAAAAATTATCGGTTACTCTTTATTGATTTTGTCAACTTTGATGTTGACTGTTACTTGATGTGATTTTATGTTCATGAGTCTAAGCTTGTAATGTGTGGGAATTTTTTTTTTTAACAAATAACCTCTGATGCTCAAACAACTGGTGTAGGTCTATTGGTCTGCTGATCCGTTTGAGTGACAGCTTTTAATTAATGGCCTTGTAAAAGGAAACCCAGGCGGGCCCTCTCTTCCATAGGCTGGCAGAATGAGGCACCCAGTGTTTGGGATGGTTTATTAATGCTTTGACTGGTTAGCCCAGGGTAAAAAGGACAATTAGCATTATCCACTGCCATATGCTGCCCATTGAGCGCCTGACAGAGGCAAAAGACAAAAGCCCGGGCTCCTGTGTGAGGCTAACCTGAGCTCTCCATGGAACTACTATCAACCCTGGTCACATGTGTAAGCCAGAAGACCCATGAGAGCTCCACCCCTCCCGCAGCACTTTAATTACACACCCAGACAACAACATGCTGCAGTCCTGCTCACTCAGCAAAGCCCCACAACCCTGAGTCTCACTTAAGCTGCGTTGTGCATTTATATCATGTTCACATGTGTGCGAGCGAGTGATTGAATTTGATTGATATATTTCCTATTAGCGCTGTGTCATAAACTATAAAAAAAAACTACTTAAGCAAGTAAACAACCTTTATCGCAGGCATTAAAAAGACAATTCTTTAGGGGTGAGCTGTCTTAATGCCAACATCTGAGTGCGATGTGAGGCCATTAAAAAAGGAATTTATCTCACAAGTAAGCAGAGGATGGGACTCAGGCTGGAAATGTGCAGGTGTAATCTAGCTGGCAAGTCTGCCTCTGATTAGTGTTAAACGACAGAGGGGTCATCCGGTCTTGTCAGTGGGAGGGAGAATATGTCCGAACCTTTTCTCCCTTCCTCCCTTCCACTGTGCTCTGTCTTTCGCTCTCCTTCCATGTGGAGTGGATGAAGTCAGAGACCACATCGCTGGTGTTTGGCCTCCACTCTCTTTGATCCTCTCGCCTAGCTTGGCACACACACAGCTGTACAACAGCATGCCCATTGTGCCTCTCCTTTCACTCTACCACCAGCTTTGCAGGTACAATTATAAAGAAAGCAAAGCAGGCTGTTTTTTTGTACCACTTATTTGATTCCTGCCTCTCTGGGAATGCTGTAATTTGCCAGGCATTTAGTCTATGCATGTAATCGGGTATCATTATACTTCCATTAGAGGTTGGGTTGATCTGAAATGCAAATACCCCTGATAATCTACTCCTCCCTTGAGCTTGATTGCTTGCTAGTCATTAAAGTGTGTGTGCGTTTGTGGTGTTAGGGCCATATCTACACTACGTGTGTTTTTACTTGTGCATGCGTATTCATGCTATAAACTGTAAAAAAAAAAATAATGAATGTAGCCATCATAAAGTCAACTATTAGTTTGTGTTGTCATCTTGGATTTTTGGAACCAGAAGTCACCATATTTGGACGAGAGGGTGCAGCTGAGCTGAATGCTAGCTGTGAGTTTAGTTAGCACAGTGCACTAAGTCTTTGGTAGTGGAGATAATGCTAATGCAGATTTTCTGGAGCGAAAGGCTTAAATCCATTCAAACATAATGTACTTATCAAAAAAAATCGGACTCCTTAGAGAGTGTTTTTGTTTGCTAAACAAGTCTTTTTTTGGCAACCAAATTACCTTTCATGGTCTGAAAGAACACTGAAATATATTTATACTCTCTGAATGTGGGGTTACGGCGTGGTTACATTACATAACATGTAACATGTGTGTAATTGTGACTGTACTTTGCATTTGTGTTGAAGGTGTTTACCTCAATTAAGATAAGATGCCACATTTTATAGGTTTCAGTCATTATACTTCGTACTATTTAAAGCATACCAAAGTTGTGTCTCTTTATTCTACACTTTGAATAAACAACCATTTTTACTGTATCTTGCAGTACTAATAACGTTCATGGTCTCATTGCAGGTGTATGCACCATCCCCAAACTCGGAGGACTTCAACAGAGATTCACCCTCTTACTCCTCTCCTAAGCCCTCCAGCAGTATGTTTGCAAGCACTTTCTTTGGTAAGGCAGACTTTCACGTCTACTCATGTCTATTTACTGGTGCCGCAGTTAAATTAAGTGAACGTCTTCTCACACAAATGTTTTATTTTAAAATAATCTTCTTTATGTTTGTGTTAATTTCTGTCAGTACACTAAAGTGTGTCAATCGGGGCAGGACATCAAGTCCATACCTTCTTTTAAGCAGTTTTTATTTTCAATTTTTGCTTTTAATAATATCAGTTTGTAATTCATCATGTGGTCATTTGTGACAGTTAACACAATAAATTCAAGGCTATATTTTGATGCCTGACTGATTTCACTTTGCTAGCAGTACTTACTTACAATATTACAGTAAGTCTGTATTCATTATTAAGTAAATTGACTGACTCGCAGATCTAGACAGAAAAGCAGACCTCTTTGTTAGTTTTAGTTTCATGTTATCTCAGCTGTGTTCAGGACAAGGATCAGGTTTCAATTCCAAGAGCCCAAAAAAACTCCTCTTGTGACCCCAACTCTTGAGCACAGAGAGGGGGGTTAGCCGCTGTCTGGTTCTGTGTCAAAACTAAACTGCATGTTGTGGCCCCCAGTTTTGTAAAATAGTATGCTAAAACAATTTATTTATTATTATTAGATGGTACACACAGTTCGACTGACCCATGGAACTCGTCCAATGGGATCAGTCAGCCCGGCTACAGTGGAATGCTCGCAGGATCTTCATCTCACATGCCACAGTCGGGAAACTACAGCACCCTGCACTCACACGACCGTTTGGTAAGGAGATCACCTGGTAACCCCCAAATAAAAATATCTGTTACTGACTACGTATTGCCATCAAGAGATCTAATGTGCTGCTCTGAATGCACAGCATGTCAATTATTTTCCAGCCCAGCACTCCCTCCGCATAGCTCCCGCAGTTGGAGTGGGTGTGTGCGTCGTAAGTTGTTTTCTGGTTATTATCAGTGAAGACACTGCTGACCCTCTTTGTGTCTGTGTTTGATCTGTTCTCGTCTGCCCGCCTGTTTCAGCTGGCTGGGCATCACACAGAGTCTGCAGATGTTGCCTGCCCTTTCTTTATCTCTGTTCCTCCTCCCAGTAACTTTTGCTCCGTTACAGCCTGGGAGATGTCAAAAAGGGAATATAGACTTTAGAGAATAAATGAGCTCTTTCTGCGTTTTTGTTTTTTCTCTTCCAGAACTACCCCACACACTCAGTCTCCCCGGACATCAATGCCAGTCTTCCTCCCATGTCCAGCTTCCATCGAAGCAACACCAGCACTTCACCATTCGTCACTGCGGCTCACACTCCGTCCGTCAACACAGCCAATGGGGTCATGGGTACGTTCTCATGTTAACAGTTCAGCTACCTGCTCAAAACAGCTGATTATGCAATAATTGCTGAACATACATTCTGTAAAGGTAGTCAGGCAGTCGGACAGCTGCTTTGTGTACCGTGACCACTCTTCATTTGTCTGAGTTTGCGATTACAAAGCCTCCCTCTGTGTTTTCTTAGCCGCTGCAAATCGGGGGAACGCCACTGGAAGCTCACAGACTGGAGATGCACTGGGCAAGGCTTTAGCCTCGGTGAGTTATAACTGCAAATTTAACCAGGAGTTCAGTTCATCTAACCACATGTTTCTTATTAAATTGAATCATAAAAGATTTGTGTAAGTGAGTGATCATGTCTATGATATAAATTCATTCACTATCAAATCGTTTTCTTGGTAGCATCAATACAGCTTAAGCATTTGATTTCAGTTAAACAAATCTTTCTCCTCAAGTCGAACTTCTGTGCATCTATACACTCAAATCATTTTTGATTTTTCTGCACATAATCACATAATGGTCCGCTTCTGTCTCTAAAGAAGATGACCTCAGTAATCATGCAGGGAATTAAGTGCTATACTGAATGCTGATTAAAAATGCCCAGAGGACATGTTTGTAGTTGTTTTTGGGCTTAAGCCTAATAGATAATTGTGGGTTTAAAGTAAGAGTATTCAAGAAAGGGAATTGTACATAAAAATACTCTTAAAGCCAGTGGTTTACACTGCACTTTGGAAAACCAGCTCTGGATATCTGTGACATCTTGTTATGTGTCACACAAACTATTTGATTATTTGTATATCACAGACATTTTTTTCTTGAGGTTTGACTGATCATCACTGACTAATAGATTGTGGGTTGTTTTTAGATTCAGTCTAGAGTATGGGTAATGATGACTTAGGTCTGTCATAGCATTGTTACAGTGTGAGCAAAAATATTTAATAATCTGCTGTTCAATGGCTAAATGGATTATTTTTCTAACATAGATACAAAAATCGTTTCCCTCATGAAAATGAGACAATATGATAAAAGAATACTGGAATAAATACTTATAAAATTGTGATACACATTAAAGAGACAGGAAGAGGGATTAAATGTTTGAATTAAACATAAGTGACAAAAACTGTGGAAAAGTGCACTTATCTAAAAGTTAACGTAACGTAATCACAATTTTTATTATCTAGTAGTACCTACAGTACAGTTCCCAATACTGTCCAGCTGGAGTAACATCCATTCTTAGGGACAATATTTGCATTTTTCTGCTTTACCAATGTACCAGATTGGGCCTCTGTCTTAACAATCTGTCACAATTTCACCAAAATCTCTCTAAGTGGTGTTTAACATGTTGCATAGACATAATATGTGTATTTATATATTAGTATTTGATATAGAAAAAGTTTAATTTCACACATCCTTGCAAAAGCTTTAATTTTTGGAGGGATTTTTCTCACTAGTGTGAATCCAAAAAAATGAGAGTTTAGTGATGGTAATAACAAATTAAGTCCTTTATATTTGCAGACTCAATTCTATTAGCATGACAAAGCTGGAAAAAAATGGACACGGTTGGACGGGGTGGGGGTGGGTAGATGGAGTGGGGGCACAGGGGAGTTTATAACTGCTGTGGCTCAACTCCACGGGCCGCCCCTTTGTAGAGCTTTTGTTCTCCGCCCTTTTAAATTGGCCGTGCTTATTGGCCCCATGCCGCCTGCGGGAGCGTAACTGATGATGAGGCGGAGCTTCATTTATTTCAGTAAAATGAGCCATGTTTCACTTTGAATGCAGCGTTAGTAGCCAGTGAGTGAAAAGAATAGAAAGTCATATATTACTGGGTCAGAAGTCACGCTTATAAGCAGATTGCTTTTGAGAATCTAAGAAATGTTTGGAGATTTGTTTTGAGTCTTTATTGGCTTCTGACACAGTGATGACCACACTATTAATCCTCCTTAGTTTTTGACTGAGAGTGAAAATGCTGAGCAGAGAAAAACACTGAGCTCTCAGAGTATAGAAAAGCATAAAGAGGCATTCCTCCTCCTACACACTCAGTGACACACTTTAATGAAACCTCGAGCCTGATACTCCAAGTTGATTGAAAAACCAAAGCCCAGAGATCAAGATTGAATAAGGAGATTATTAATCATGAGTGCATTCTATCATCCCCATAGAAGTCAAAAGGTTTCCTGCAAGCTCAATTTGATCGTAACTTGGAAGAGAAATCTCTGTGGATATGCTGGGTTTTTTTTCTCCTCTGCTAATTAGTCAGGATCCACCCCTAATACCCTGAGTTCTCTGAGACGTGTTCCATTATGGCAAAATATCCTCTTATTAAAGGGGGGAAAAATCAGGGTTGTGGTTGTGCTTTAATCCAGCATTTGTTTAAACAAATGAAATCCCAGTGGAAATCAAGAAGACGCATTCTCCCCGTTCCCTTGTGATTGACATGTCATACTAAAACTCAGTGACCTCAGTGTAACCCTGCATGAAATGCACCTACGCAATGAACTTACTGCAAGTTGTCTTATATTGTAGCAATGAAATCTAACGAAATCAAAGTTGGCAACATGCAGAGCACCATAATATTTTTCATAAAGACATTTCTATACAAAGTTTAGGAACATGCACAAATGTAACAATATATACAAATAGTTGAATAATACCCGAATTTGATGTATGGTTCACTGTACACTGGACTCTGGCTGCATGCTGAAATGCAGCCCTTGAGATTTACTGTTGTTGGCTTAACAGTGTTTCCAGGTTGGGCGTCTGCTCTTCTTGAGACCACTCTGCTCCTGTAAAAAAGTTTCTGTTTCGATATGTGTCATTTTTATTTCAAAATGTGCACTAACTAGCCAACTGAATGCACACTGAGGAAACAGAAAACTCACTTTCTAGTCTTGTAATATTTTAATTGGAACTTACTCAATTGTACGTCATCGTCAGAGTGTGACTATAACTTATGCATGCTTATTAAATAATTAAAATGTGTCCATTTTAGATAGATTTCTCTTGATCCTGGTATGATCATTGTGATAACTTTGCTATTTAACACTGCTTAAAGCATTAACAAGATCATTTGTAATATATTGGTGCAGTTCTATTTATTCTGAGATTTATATTCTGAATTGCATTTCAGTCTTTTTCTAATCGGTCAAAAGACCTGCCATACCAACAGAAGCATGTTTACCTGATCATTAACTCAATGTTAGTGCCATATACTGACAGACGAGTCATGCATCCAAAACTACAGTTAGCTGGAGAGTTATTGAGTTAATGCTTTGTGTATGGGTCACATATTAAGAGAGAAACAGAAAACAAAATTAGTAGAATTTATACAAAATAATCCAGCCTGTCTTTAATCCCTGTATCAGTATATTTAGACAAAGGAGGTTAAAAATAGTAAAAACAGAGATACAATACTGTTAAAATAAGTATTACATATAAAACAAGAAAATACAGCTCCTGTTTTTACAATTCAAGTGCCCTGATTCAGCAACAGAACATAACATTTGTCTGGTGGCGTTAATCTTCATTCACTTCTGGCTGACTTGCGTGAGTGGATACAGAGCGAGACACGAGCACAGGACATCAAAGTGAATATTGTTTATGGTTCATTTTGTTAAGGCCGTGCTCTGAGCACAGATGACTGTTAACGGCTCATATGTATGCACTGAGCATCTTTATGAGATCCATCGCAGTAAAATCCCCATAATTGATGATACAGTTTTTGCTTGAAGATGGCAGCAGCTGTAAAAATAAAAAAAAGGCAACATGTGATATATATTTTATTTTTATTTAAGGCTGCTGATGGTGCATCAATGGTGAATCTTTCTTTCTGTCTCTCTTTCTCCCTCACTCCTTCATGCATCTATTGCTTCCTCTTTTCTCCCACAGATTTACTCGCCTGACCACACCAGCAGTAGTTTTCCATCCAACCCGTCGACACCTGTGGGTTCTCCTTCACCTCTGACTGCCACAGCAGGTGCTGCCTCAGCAGGTACCGTGGTGACTGCTGCCGGCACCCCGTCTGGAAGGCCAGGTAAAACACCAATCTTGGATTTTAATCTCATACACACCTCATATGCACCTAAAGCACACATCGATTGTAGAATAGAGCATGTGCTTCCCTAAAACTACTTTTTAAGGGCTTTTTTATGTGAAAGGAGCCACTGACAGACAGACATCAGATTGTATTAGAATTAGGCGTTGACCTGGAATATCCAAGCTAATTAGGAGGATTTCGTGAATGTGGCTTTAATTAATCATTTACTTTTACTATGTGGTGCATTTGTTGGATTAATCAAAGTCTAAGCAGAGTTAAGTGTAGAAAGTTTCCCCTAACTTTAATTTAATACCTCTTTTAGTTTTAGAGTCGCTCTAATCACTCACTACTCATTCTCCGTGCCTCCATACTTTATCTGTGTCAGGGCAGTTAATGCCATTTTTACATTAATCCACTCTAAAAGAAAGCTTAGTTTAGTCCGGGATAAGGCTGCATGGCCATGGAAGCATTGTCATTTGTATTTCATTAAACGTATTTGTCAGGGAACATGTACAACAAACATTAATCTCAAGCAAAGAGAAGAGAGGCTCTGAACCAGATTAAGCTGCCGGCTGCTTTTTATCTACAGTACCTGAATACACACAATGTGATATGAGTTATACTACAAGCCTGAAATTAGTGTTACAAGTTTCTGCTGAGTCGGAAAACACACCTGCTCCTTAAAACAATTCCTGAGTCCTCAACATGGGCTTTATTTTCATGGCTGCTTCAGATAGACTTCCGGTGATGTCACAGACCAGTTTGGGGGGGGATCTACATAAATCTCGATGTAGCTGACAAGTGCTGTTGGAATAACATTCAGAAATTGCTTAGATTTGATTTTTTTGGAGTGACGGAAATTAAAATGACAAGCCCCGGACTAACAGTAAATGAAAAGACCTGAGGTTGTGGCCTTTGGGCTGCTTAAGCATTTGAACATTTTGTTTGAGGGGGTTTTAAATTACACTGCAGAGAAGCTTTTCATATTTTGTTTTTTGCAGAACTGTTATTCAAGTTTTTTTTTTGGCTTATAATAGTGGATTATTGCACTTCATTTGTAACAAGACACAATTTTAGGGAGTGGATTTAATGTTACACAAGCGATTTGCAGTCTGTGTTTTTTTTAATCATAGTCTGACTTTGAGAATAGACAGACTGCGCTCTGCATTTTATTTATATTGTGCAACAAGAAGAAAAAGAAAGCCAAATCATTCTGCATTGCCCAAAAAGAAATATAATATACTAATATCCTATTTTTTAAAGCACTGTAAAAAGAGATATGTACAAGATGAATGTGGAGGTTGTCAGATGTGTTGACAGAAGTGAAGGACTCATGAAAAACGAAAGAGGGGAGACAGTGAGGGACGGCCCAGTGTGTTGTTTTAGCGGGCAGTTGTGTCATGTGTGGTAATGGAGTGGCGACAGCTGTCCCTACGTATGCCCCCCCCCCCATCCACTGCTGTTGACCTGCCCCATGGACAGCTGTTCCCCCCTAACACACACTCAAACACACACACACACACACACACACACACACACACACAGACACACAGACACACAGACACACAGACAGACCAGACTGCAAAAAGTCTTGTTTATATGCCAGTGGGTGAAGGAAGGCGGCTGTGACTCAGCTGATGACAGACTCACATAGGGATCCCCCATCTTCCCCTATTTACAGTACAACATGCCAATCACATTCATGACTAATTATAATGTAATATGAACAGAAATTGGAAGTAGATGCTATTAAACTGTGACACCAATACGATACTGTAATAGTGTGATGTTTATCTTAGTTTTTATGATGATTCATTTAAACAAGTTGGCATAAAAGTTGGCTTGCTGTTGATGTTAAGTACATAATCCATTCATCATAAGGATTACACTGATATGCAGCACATTACTCAAGACTGGTTTGTTCAATTAGCTCTCTCTGGTGCACGTAGGGACCAGAGCCCCAGGCAAATTTTTCATAGCCTCCTGTCAGTAGAGGTTTGCGTGGAGTTACTGTTTAACTCACCTGGGAGAAGCTGAGGCAGAACAGAGGCTTTTTCATTTCCTCTCCCAAAGTCACTTTTAATAGGTGCTCAATTAAAGTCTGCTTTTTCTAAGACTGTGTGTAGAGATGTAGACTTCAGACGTGCAGTGAGACATTCACTGGATGAAATGATGGAAAACCATGTTTTAAACCATTTCCTGGACTCAATGAAGATATAATTTATATGTGTTAGTTTTATGTGGTATGTTGTTGGTGTTACACTCAGTGGTTTAGTATGTGTTTGATGTGAACACATTGGCCTTGTTTGTAAAAACAAACATATAGGACTCAAAATAATACATACAGATGGATCTCTGAATGTCATTCTGCACTTTGTAACTTTTAAATTACTCTTTAATTTAAGAGTGAATAAAATTTGATCCCAGTCAGTATTCCCCAGGCCCCTCTATAAATGATTCCCCACAGCCTGGTCTGTATTTTTCATTGCCTTGTTATTATGAGAAGTGGAAAACAGCAGCTAAATTAGTTTTTAGGATCACCCTAAATGATAAATAACCAAAACAAAGTATCCATCTGTAAGTTGTGCTACAGCAGACTCCATTTACTAGGCTGTAGGCTGACTTTGGCAGCTTTCCACCTTAATAGACACCAGAAGAGCACTGAGAGCCCTGAACTGGAAAGTCCTGCAGACACTCTATACTGTAAATAACCTGGAAAGAGTCATTATTGTCAAAGTCCATTAAGGTTATTTGATTGTATAATGCAGTGCCTCCTGTTTCACGTGGCAGGCAGGTTACTTGGATGATTGTGCTCCAGAAAGAAATGTGGCACTGGAACTGAAAATGTGATGAGCAGATGTGGATTCCTCTTCCTCTGCACTAATTTACACCAGATCAAATCAGCTTGATTTGCTTTCCTGTACTGGCTTGTAGATTAACTATTTGGCTCAGGCAAAATGTACAAAATCCACTATGGACGATGTTTGCTTGCCAAAGGTAAATCATAATATCTCCTGAGTATGGTAAATTTCTCCATATTTAGATTACGTGATTGAAATGCAAGATTTTTCATTTAGAAGGAAAAAGGACTGTTGTAGGGGGTCAGGGTTAGGAATTATTATTATTAAATATTAAAATGAAACAATGGTACTCAGATTCAAGAGAGACTGCCACTACATCACCATTCAAATAGGTGTTTGACTGACACACAACTAATGAGAAAGATAACAAGGGAACACAAGCTGGAAGAGTATGAAGTTGATTGAACACACATGGTTGGTAAGTTGCCTGCATCAAAAGCCCTGATGAAGGCCATGAACCGAAACACTGTTCAACCGCGCTGCATTTTTAATCACTCAGATGTGTTTCTAGAGAATCAACCTGTGCAGGAAAATCTGTCGGTGCTCATATTTTTGTGAAGCCTGTCCTAACGCTGCTTATTAATGTGCAGTTTCAGTGTGCATCTCAGGGTGGAAGTGGGCGTTAAGCGAACTCTCTGCTGGCTCATGTGTCAGGATGCAGTCCAGACATCAGGAAGTAATGCAGTTGAGCCCTGAACGATAAAAATATCTCATATAGATCAACAACACACCAGAAAATCAGGATGTCAGTATTATGACTGCATGTTACGGTGTGTGTCAGTTCGCCATTGTATAGGTGTACACAGTGAAGCAGGATGCAGCTATCAGCCATGTTAATCTTAGGATTGTTTTTTTTTTTAAAAGATTTTCTCTGGCATAGACGCCTTTATTTGAAAGTAGAGAGACAGGAAATTACGGGAGAGAGAGGGGGGTGTGACATGCAGAAAGGTCCGCCGGCTGGGAATCGAACCGGGGTCTGCTGCGTACATGGCATGCGCTCTAAACCACTCGACCACCTGCGCGCCAATCTTAGGATTGTTAACACTGACCTATACTACATCTCTTTCTCTTTCGTCAGGTACCAACCAGTGGCCCCGCGCTAGTGGACAGGCCCCCTCCTCTCCGAATTACGAGAACTCCCTTCACTCCCTGGTAAGCTCCCTGCCCGCCTCCGTCCTCCAGTGAGCACAGAATATGATGGATGCTCACTTTAGATAAGTTCTCCATGAAGGTCTGATCTAGCATTACAGGCAGATTCCTGTCTGACAAATGTTTTGCTGAAGAAGGCGGGGGTCGAGGGATAACCAAACTGAACAATACCTGTCCCTTGGGTCTTGCCATCTGTCCTCTACTCCATGGGCCAAGACGGGGATGACAGTTGGGGGATGGGTTTGGTGTGGGGGTGGCAGCTGTTTGCTGAGCCACTTCCCCCGGATTCCTTAGCTGCCATACGACCAGAGCCACAGATCAACTTTCATCAAGCCTACTACCTGATGATAAAAATATTAAATTACAGAAGTACAAACAGCTTTTCATTATTAATGTAATGCAAAAAGACAGATAGTACTTAACAGTATATGCACAAAATTATTAAAAAAATCAAACCTTTCAGCTTTCAAGATAGTGAAAACAAAGCTCAAAAACATAATTTTCTTAGTGTTCAGTTTCACATTTTCCCACTGCCATTAATCTCAGTTATTAACCCACAGACATGTTTGCTATAGTTAAAAGCTATTTGCTGTCTGGTCTGGTCTGATCTTGGAAGCCATACTGTAGGATTTGCTATTTCCATCATTTAAAGTATGGATATTTGTTACATATTCAATGTTATATTTTTTAGAGTCTTGGACTTCTGCCAGAAACAGTAGACATGTAAAGGGTAGTAGCTTTTGACTGCGATTGAAATACACTAGTAGGTTTGGTATTTTAAGTGGTGATAGGAAAAATGTAAAGGGCAGATAGATGTGTCTAGCCTGATGTCATCTGGCAGGCTGTTTGAGAACCTATTGGATATGATGGAAAAACTAACAATTGTTACAATTGGTTGTTATTTAAAATGTTTCTTCCTTTCACTGTCTATTACTTGAAGCATTTCGTATTCTGCCTTGTTGCAAAATGGGTCCTGTTTATTTACTGTAAACTGTATCTTCTTGTTGCAAAAAATTATAATGTTTGGATGCAAGGGACATAAAATCTGCATATTTTCAGTGAAAAACTGTAAAAATGGATAACAGCAGGCCTTAAGAATGCTCTAACGTCAAGCCATTGAAGCTCATCAGTGGTTAAAAATTACAGTTTTTCCATTACAGTTTTAATGAAGAAATTATTCCACTGGGAGTCAGTGAAGAAAAACTCAAATAATTACATATTCAGGATTGTGCCAAGAAATAAAAACATTGATCACAATTCCCAAGTAACTGCATCAGAAACTACTTGGGAAATCAGAAAGCCCCAGGACTCCTACAAGCACTGATGAATAACTGTCTAAACATGCTAGTATTGTTAATGGATTGGGACAGTGATAGTTGTGAGACCAATCATACAGCATTGATACTTATCGGGATTCGTTTCTGAAAAACAGCCAGCTTTGATGATCCACAAACCATTCCTTTAAAGTGGCCGATGGCTTCATGTTAGTCAGGTTTACTGAAGAGCACAGCTGGATATAATAAATGAAACAATGCAAAGTAATTATATACATGATAGTTCTCTCACTCAATGGCGGTATTGGAGTTTAGAGGTACAAAACTGTAGTGAATATAATACAGAGGATGTGAACTTTGTGTAACACCTCCAGCATGTTAAAAGTAGAAGAAACAACCAATACTGTAGTAGGAGGTATTAAAATGTGCAAACAAAACATTTTCATCCTTACAAAGTGACTGGTCAGCAGCTGTGTGCTTCCTTCTAAATCCTGCACTTTGTATGTGTGTGTGTGTGTGTGTGTGTGTGTGTGTGTGTGTGTGTGTGTGTGTGTGTGTGTGTGTGTGTGTCTTTTCCAAAACAATCTATTATTCACTGTATATTTCTGGTATTCACAGATACAGATACTGATCTTTTTTCATAATCCTGTCTTATTCTTATTTGACGTTGCCAGAAAAACAGAGTTCATCAGCAGTTACATGAGCATCTTCAGGATGCCATGTCTTTCTTAAAGGATGTCTGCGAGGTACTCCTGCCCTTCAGATAGAGCTCGTATCCATTCCATACATCTTCACAATTTTCTTTTCTCTCACAAAAGCTTGACTCCTCACAGTGAAATGCAGCTTCATTTTTATTGCCTTTGTTACCATAATGTCATATTATGTTGTCTTAGCCATTTCAGCTTGCAGTTATAATCTTGGGTGCAGATGTTAAAGTCTAAATTAATTGTTGAAGCACTCCAAGTGACTCCAGTGCATCTGTCTACTATTCAGTTTAACACTAACAAGGGTGATTGTTGACTTTTACTACTCAAGCTGAAATGGCTCGATTGATCTTGCATTTGAATTGCCTTTATCTTATGTTTCAGATGGGTTTTTTCTCTTTTCTTTTCAAGTCCACACCATACAATCAGTGTTTTCAATTTTTGTCCTAATGTGCATATACTAAACTGCTCTCCCTTTCTTTTCTTCTCTTCTCCCGCTCCATAACCCTGCACTCCACAATCCCTCTGGTGCTCCCAGTCTCGAATGGAGGATCGTCTGGACAGACTGGATGATGCAATCCTTGTTCTGAGGAACCATGCCGTGGGCTCCACCACCAGTCTGCCCAGCGACATACACAGTCTGCTGGGACAGGCACAAAATGGGCCAATAGCAGCCATTGGAGCAAACTTCCCTGCCTCTGCATTGGTTCCAAGTCGGACAGCAGCGATGGTATGAGAACTTCACAGAAGAGTTTTCTATGTACTCAGGATTGCATGAAGTGTTTGGATTTGAGGAGGGAGGAAACATATTTATTTGGTGTATTCCTATAAGAAGTTTACAACACACAACGGCTCAACCACCTGTTCAAAGTAGATCCACTGCCATGTAAAAACTAGACATTTTCCTCACAGAACTGTTGAATTTACCCTGACATATTTTCCATAAGTGTAATGGCTGGCGTAAGACTCACCCTCCTCTAGAGAACGACTCTATACACAAGGGTGAAAGAGAAATGAGGAAAACAGGCGTAATGGAGTGAAGTTGTGCCTCGGTGTAGGAAGTGTTTGTGTGTTGCACTCTTTTTAGAGTTAAAGTCTCAGCCTCTTGAGAAACAGGGGAATGCAGGTCTCAGTATAAATCATGATGTGTTCACCCATCCTCTGTCCGACGTATTCCATTTTAAAGAGCCAAGAGATTTGAACACATCTGCAGTGGAAATTAAAGTGGGGCGACTTGTCCAACTGTAATCCGTAGGTGTTTGGAAATTATTTGGGTCACACCCAATAAAAAAAAAGAAAACAACCAACAATGCTGAATCAGCTCTAATATTCCTCAGAGGACAGATGACTGGTTTTGGAAAGATACAGTAAGCAAATAATAGGAGGAAAAGTCAGACATTGACACATACAGTCATTTAACAAATGTGTTAGTGATTGATTTATTTAATGTCATGGTTCTGTGATGGAAATTATATTTGGCTGTAATTAACATTAGATATTATTAATTAGATATTAACTTTAGATCCAGGCCAGATATCTACCTGGTTTTCCAGAAGTAAAGCTGTGCATCTTAATGTTTTTCAGAGATAAAGACACAAATTTAGCTTCAGTTGTTCATTCAAGAAACAAAAAAATTCCAATAAATATCCCATTTTTTATTAAATACCCCCCCCCCCCCTCCCCCCCAAAAAAAAGAAACAGCAGAAATAAACATTTCCCTTTTTAGTATTTTTCCTCTGACATCCAGCTGACAAAAACACACACATGCAAATAACTTGTACCCACATATGTAAACATGCATTAAATAAACATAATTATTTCTGATGTCCAGTTGAAATGTAGTGCAACAGAAAGTGAGCATGTTTTGATTTGGACTGATTTCCTTGATAAATTAGGTTTCTAAATTATTTTGTATGTACCAGCTATCAGTTGTAATCTAATCTAATTGTTACATCCATCTATGGTTTCAGTCTCATTTGCCAACATACATTTTTTAAATACAGTTAAATTATTTGATATAAAATATTGTGTTTTCTGTCATATGGTGGTTTTATACTGATGCTGTAGTTGTTGGGTTTGCAGAGTAGGTTGTTTTGTCCCTAAACAAGAATCTTTTGTGGTTGTCAGAAGAGCTCAGTTTGATGTATTTGTTACAGAGAGCGGGGTTGTGGCAGTGATGTTGACCGACTGCGACTGTGAGATAGAACATACTGTGTCTGCACTAACACAGCACTTCCTGTGTGGGAAGAGGTCCCCTCAGACAGGGCTCACCAGCCTCGGCACGGCACAGCCACAGGCTTTTTACTCTGGCTGACACCCCACCCTCTACCCCCTTCCACCCCTTTTCATCACTTCTTTTTAACAACCCAGGAAATCTGAATAGTTGGAAACGTGTGTCTGAACCAGCGGCCTCCACCCAAATAGAGGTCCTCAGCTGTATGGTAATCAGGCCCAGCCATGAAAGTGGCAGCGTTCTTTTCTCGCCAGGGCCTCGGCTTCCCTCCTCCTCCTCCGGACAAAGACTTGTTTGGACACCTGTTGAGAGCACAGCAAAGATTAGCGTAGCGCTGAGGAAGGGGAGGGTCCCGGAGTAGCGGGGTTAACAGAGGCCAACAGTGACTGAGGATCACATTCCATAAGAAAAAGGGGTACATATCCTCCACCCTCAGTGACGCTTTCCCTGCCCTTCCCTGCTTCTCAGAAGGGAAATCAAATAGCTCAAGAACATGTGGTAAACCTCAGGAAGGAGGGACTTTGTGGTTCAACACGGTGGGAGTTTTCAGTTATGAATGTGGACATAAAAACAAGGAAATGTCCAAATGTGGAGAGGGTTCAGTTTGACATCTTTTGAAACTGAACACAGTCTCATTTTAGTCATGACAAAAAGTTGTGTTCTTAGTTGTGGTTAAAGAGAGCTGAGCTGGAGAATGTCACAACAGAGAGTAGAGAGCGTATTGTTACATAAACAGGGACAAATAAAGATGTTTTCATGATGTGCCTTTTTTGAAAACAGGTGTCTCTTATTTCCTACTCTTGGTTGTACACTACAACACACTGCTGTGACACATATCACCAAAGCACCACCCAGTGTTTGGAGGGACAGACGTGAATGACTCATTAGACCTTGAACTTGCGCCCTTTTTACAAGAAATAGCTTTTAATTTGAATAGATAAATCTCTAAATGTACATGCTGTCAGAAAGTATGCAATCTGAATTTCATCTATCTAAATCTCTTAGTTTGTTTTCACAGAACAATTTTCACAAAATGTTTTTAAAACCATTTGATCTCTGGTCGACAGTTCTCTCTGAAAACTTCTCGTCATGGATTATGAAGGTTACTCTTTCTGTTTAGAAACACTTCATTGTTTCGTTTTAAGCTCTGAACGTTTCTCGCTCTAAAGTATTGTTTTATGTACCATCTCAAGAGAATGTCTGCTTCCTTTCTTGACAATGTCTTTCCTGTCTGTGTTGCAGCAGGGTGGTGCCCACGCTGATGATGCTGCCAGTCTGAACAGCAGCCATGGAGGCCTGCAGAGTGCTGGCTCCACATCCAGCGCAGAACTCAACCACCAAGTGGAGGCATTCAGAGGTGTGATGCTCCCCACAGTTGTATGAACTCTATTATACGTTTATCATGGCGTAATATGGCCATGTATCCGTTTATGTGTGGTATCTTACCTCTGTGTTTACGTTTTGTACAACAGGTCTTGCTTCAGGCCTAGTTGGGCAGGTGGCTGCAGCCCTGGAGCTGAAGATGGAGAGACAGGACAAGGATGATATGAATGATAACCTCTCCACTGATGGCAAGTCAGATGATGAGAGCGACAAAAGAGACATGAAGACACCTCGGACCGGCACACGCACAAGGTAAAGAACAGGTTGATACACAACCCTAAAGGTTTAGAATACTATTACCTTCAATTGATGTTTTGGTTCAGTAAAATAATTATTTGAACTGCAAGTTCTCTGAACCTAAATCTTGAGTAGTGATCATGTAGGTTTAACTTTTAGAAATTAGCTTTGATGTTCTAAAGATGTAGCACTACAGATAACAAGGAGTAAAGGACTTACCATCATTAGAGATGATTTATAAGTGATATACAATTGTGCAGACTGTGCAAAATGATGTTACAGTTTCAAATTATTTGAGCGGTTATATGTTGATTTTTATGCAACTTTAACTACCATTACATGATTTTGAACATTAACATGATATTACCATGAAACACGACTCAAAGGTTTTACACCATGATGGATTTTCATCAGTGACAGATCTGTCACAAGTGCGACAAAATGTTCATGACAAATAAAAGAGAAAATGACAGTGAGAAAAATGAATAAAGAAAATAACTCACAGTTAACAATTATAATTTTTAATTGGAGCAGGTACATGAAGGATGGTTACCATCTCTTTGTGCTTGTTATTAATCTAACAGAAGTTGAGACTGAAATATGAAGCCACCCATCAAAAGTTAAACCAGTGTTATTATAAAATAATAATTTGGCTATAAATATATTAATAAACCGACATTGATATTAATGCTATTATTTTACAAAGTGAAGCTGTTGTTAATAACATACTTTGCCACTTATAATAATAAGTTGACATAATTATATATCAGTTGTTAATTGTGAGCTGAGAACCATGACATTGTTTCAGAGAACAATAAGAAATGAAAAGAATAATTTTGTGTAGGTAGTGGGTTCATAACGAGGGAGGGTATGATATCATACAGTATAATTGTGATTGTGATTTCACGTTCTTTTTTCATTAACCATATGAGTATATGATAATTGTGAGTCAGAATGACAGTAACAAGTGTTTTTCTTCTACTGCTTCTTGGTTTCTGAGACGCTCATTTACGTTGAAAACAGTTCTATCTCTCACAGTATCACCGAAGACGAAGACCTGAACCCAGAGCAGAAGGCCGAGCGTGAGCGTGAGAGGAGGATGGCCAACAATGCCCGTGAACGCCTAAGGGTGCGAGACATCAACGAGGCCTTCAAAGAGCTGGGGCGCATGTGCCAGCTGCACCTGAAGAGCGAGAAGCCACAGACTAAACTGCTCATCCTCCATCAGGCCGTGGCCGTCATACTCAACTTGGAACAGCAAGTTAGAGGTCAGAAAACGTTATAAATGTCAAGATAATATCACACCAAATTAATATTGATTTCTTGGTTGATGTTTAATGTTGGTCATAATATATATAGGCTTGTGTGTGTGTGTGTGTGTGTGTGTGTGTGTGTGTGTGTGTGTGTGTGTGTGTGTGTGTGTGTGTGTGTGTGTGTGTGTGTGTGTGTGTGTGTGTGAAAAATCCAGTGCTGACAGTAGACTGTTAATATGTATTTCCTGTAATTTGGGGGAATTATAAAGAAGAGAAAAAGTGCTGCAGAGAAGCTGCTTGGAAGCTGTCCATGTAAATTGTTTTAATACACTGGCTGATGATATTGTCGTTTACTATCATGAGAATATTAATATTTCATCCACTCACAGAAATACATCTTCATTTTAATCTTTACCTCATGATGTTGTTTGATAAAATGGAAATGAACAGATCTAAGCTGTCATTGGTATTGTTCAAAGAAATGAGAGAAATCTGTCTGAACCCACAGAGCGGAATCTGAACCCCAAAGCAGCCTGCCTTAAGAGAAGGGAGGAGGAAAAGGTGTCCGGGGGCTCCGGTGAAGCCCAACAAGGCCACACAGGGGTCCATCCAGGCCTGACTGACACATCCAACCCCATGGGCCACCTCTGAGTGGACAACAGGTACACTCATCTTCAGTGATACTGACTGACTGTCTTTATCAAGTAAAATAAAAGGATTATTTACTCAGTTGTTTGATTCATTGTTTGGTTTATGGTGTCGTCTTTAAAATACAGCACAAAACCCAAATATATAATAAATAAAATGACAATAAATAGCAGCAAATCTTCACATTGGAGAAGCTAGAATAGAACCAGGCAATATTTGGGATTTTTGATCATTGATTGACTTCATTAATTAATCGGGTTAGGGTTAGGGCTATCAAAATAGTTGCTGATTATTTTTCTATTGATAGATTTTTATTGGATTAATCGACTTATTGTTTCAGCCTCACCCACCTTCATGGAATGAGGAGAATTTTCTTTAAAAATGTAAAGAAATGACAACAATACTTTAAAATGAATCATTTGGTATTATCTTGAGTTATATAGAAATATAGATTCTATATGTAAATTAATATTAGATTCGTTTTATATCTTGTGTGATTATTGACCTCCACTCTCTTCTTCTCTCCAGATCAAAGTGATCCCAGATCCCATTTCTGTCCCGTTTGAGTCGGTGACCTTGCTTCCCAGTGACAGACAGGACTCACAGTTTGTGTCACCAATTGGAGGAGACAGACCACTTGAAGCAAAACCACGAGACTAACACAATCCAATCCTAAGATTGAAGAGGAGCCCAGCGTCCAGCTCTCTGTGACAAATTTCTCCCCCACAAAGAAAAAAAACCTTCAGCACATATCACTATCTGCAAGAAGTGTGTTGCTTCTGAACAATCAGAGACTTCGCAATCTCCTCCAATTGTATGTGGAAATTGCCTCGTGCCTAAACTGAATTGACGAATGCATTGTAACAGCGATTGTTTATGTTTGTCTGTTTCTTTTTTTTCTATTTATTATGTTAATGAGCTATAAAGTGTATGTCTAAAGGGAAAGTGAAGCAATTTCAAAGAGAAGTATGCAGCTTTTCAGTCAATCTATAGTTTGCCAGTGTCACCGTTAAAACTGAGCACTTCACCCTGGTAAATCTATGGCGAGTCCAAGATTAGGGGAAAAACATGTTGGCACTGAGAAGGTAAGATTGAGATTCATTTATTGGCCAGTTTAGAAAGATATTTATACCCAACTGAAAATTTGTGTTTGCTGTTGGAACTGAAGACTAAAGTGCCCCATTTAAAAAAAAAAAGAGGATATATTATTTATATTTATATTAAATTAATTCTGCCACTGGCCACATCTGTAACCAAAACTACCTATGCTTTGTTTTATGTGTAATTTAGATCCGTTTCTGTGCTACTGACCAGCAGAATAATAGGCCCGACTGTATTAGCATCAACATTAATGTCTACAAAGGTGACAGATGAATGGCAAACTCTAGTTTTACTGAAAGCTCCAATTCAGTTGTGTTTTTTTTTTTTCCTCGGTAGTGAGCAGTGAAAATACAGAGAGCAAACTATTTGCAAACCTTAGCATTCCCTGCATATTTTAGTGTCTTAACTAAAGGAAAAGGGGACGTCATTGCCCTGCGGCTCCTTTGCCATATAGTGTTAAATGTAAGCAGTGACATATTTTTGCAGATTTTTGTCTTTGTTTAGCCTGACAGTTACACGCTCCTGACGTCAGCACAGAAGTGACTTGTTTTTTGTGTTCCCCCACCACCAGCTAATCTGAGATTGCTTCATGAAATAGTTTTAAAAAAAAATAGAAAGAAAAAAAAAAAAAAACGACGACCACACTTTTTCCTGGCCTGATGAACATATCACTTCATTGTCTTTCTGTTAATATTTGAAGACATCACATTTCAAAAAGCAGTTATTTTTCTGACTAATGTTTTGTTATGCTTATTTGTGTTGTAACAAGTCATTTTTTTAGGCTTCCAGCATTATTATGTCCACTTTCAAATAGCAGAGAGGTCTTCTAAGTTATTTTCAATCATTTTTTGATGTACTCCATACAATAATCCAGACTAGATTTTTCATGGATTTAGCTGAATATCAAAAAATAGTCAGTTTCATAGAACTGTAGCACAAATATGAACAAAAGCAGTTTACAGGATTTTCGTTTATGTTTCAAGACATTGGTCATGGCTTTATTTTATTTTATTTTTTGTTTGTTTTCCCTATCAGCGTGCATGTTTTACATTTTTCCTTTATGAAGTCTTTGGTCTTTTGACTTTATATTCCATTTATTTCTTTGTATATTGTCTTGTATCATTGTCTACACCTTAAACAAGGCTGCCACATTCAGAATGAGTATTCTGTGCAAAAAAGGGACTTAAATTACAATAAAGGATGCCACACCAATTAAAAAAAGAGTTTACAATAATAATTTAACAACTTTGTTTTAGTTTTTAAAAGACTTAATTTTTGTGTATTCTCTGTCTGAATGTGGCCTTGTTCTTCATTTCAGTATTCATGTTGGCAGACTTTGATTGAGGGTATAATGTTTGTCATTTCCTGCTCTCTTTCCTTCATTTTCTTTTTTAATTTTTCCTGTTCTTCCTATATTTCTTTGCTCCTCTGTTTGCCAAGTTAGACTTTGCTGTATTCCGAGATGCTTTCCCTTGTATAATATATGAAAAAAAGAAAATCAAAAGGAAAAAAAAACATTTGGCTTATTTTTCACGGTAGTTAGTCTTTTATACAATAATACTGTAAGAATATTTCTTGAATTCTAAATATTACTCTTTCTAGATTTTTGAAAGCAAAAGTTTTGAGTAAAAAGTTTCTTACTTTATTTTACTATATTAGATAGTAAAATGTACGGTTATTTACCATAGCCTGTCCATTATTACCAGAAATTTCAAAAAGGCATCTTAAGAACATACAGTAGCTGAATTGTGGCTCGTACTTTAGTCTAGTACTTCAAAAAGGCTTCGTACAAGCTCCAGATTCCTAAAAGTGCGACCTCCATTTTATTCTTCGGTCTCCGTTGTTGATTGATAAAAGATTTGTGTCAAATGAAAAGGTATTGTCGATGCGCATCAACGCAAAAAAAAGAAAGAAAAGAAATGCGGCAACGAGAATTTGAATTTTCTGTCTTTTTTCAACAGAAAAACACAATGTATATAACATTTATGTTGCAATAAATGTGCCATCTTTTTTTAAACTCAATTGTATGTGCATTTATTTCTCTCACAGAGCAAACACATCTGTTTACGTTTCTGTTTCTTCTCCATGTTTACATTTTCTCCTCCATGCGGTTTTGTTTTATGAAAAGGTGCAGGGAAGGTGAAGTGGGATAAACTGAGAAACACAAGGGTTAATTCTCCTTTTTTTCCCTGTCTTTTTTTGTTTGTTTAGTTAGCTCTACAGCGGATTTAGGCCAAATGAGTGTGGACCATTGTAGTCTATATGAAAAGTACTATGAATATATGTTTCTATTTTCAATAAAGTGTGATAGCAGCGTACTGTACATATGCTGTGGTCCTACTTTTTTTTGGACAGATTTCACATGAAAGAAAAAGAGATAGACAGGTTCTCTATGAAACTATTCCAGGAAAAATGGAATGCATGAATGTGGAAAAAATTACTTATTTTACCTTTAAATATATTACTGTAATGTGATTTTATAAATGTACTAAATATTATCTTTTCCTGGGAGTATAATTTGATTATGTTGTTCTTGATTGGCATGCATCATGTAAACAAATAAAGTAAATCAATAAAATGGATGAACTGAGAAAAGGTAGCAGGAATGAAATTGTGAAAGTAAAAACACAAACAGTGTTTTCTATTAAAGGTTTGTGGTGAAGTCGGCCGTCTGTCAACTGCAGTACTCAGTCTGCTACTTGTGCTGCGACTGAATTTTAAAAGCATTGTGAAAATGCTGCTCTAGACCTGAAAGGCTGTTGCACCGTAAATCTCAGAACCAGCACATCTGCCTTGAATTATCCCTGTACAGATGAGAGCACTCATCACATCCTGAGAGGTCTGATCCCACTTGAGCTTTCTGACAGAGGTGACACTCTGAGGAGAACTGCTGACGGCTGCTTGGTCTGTGGTGAGCTCGGTGATGCAGCGTAAATCATGACTGTCACATTTCAATATTTTCTTGCAGGGAATAAGTGAACATGTGATGGTGGGTGTTCATGTTTTCTGTAGGAGTATGGACCACCATGTCTGAAAGATGACTTCCTTTTCATGGCTGCTGGGCCAGCCAACAGAAAGTTATTGGCTCACATCCTTGAAGCCCGACCAAAGAGCCTGCTGCTCCTCCTGCTCTGAACACTCGGATCATCCGCCTCTCTGCTCAGACTTAATGTCGTACGACACGCGCTGTTTTTTTTCTTTCCCCTCTGCTGTTTCGGTTTCTAACCTCAGATATTAAAAAATCAATACTTAACTGCCATTTCAGTATGCTGTAGTAGAGAGGTATTTGCTTTAGTGAGCTCAGGACATCACATACAACAACTACACTGAGATATAAAATCATAAAATGACCACAGTCGACAATGAAAGAATAAATAACTAAACAGTAGTTCCGATGGGGATGCCATCAGCACCACAAACCATCTATGACATATACTACTGAATACATACCAGTACAGTGTCTTATGGACAGGAGACAGCAGCATGTTTTAGGGTGTAAAACATTTTTTGTTAGCTCTGATACTTTTCAGGCTTATAAGAAAAGAGAGGAAGTTAAAGAGTGAGGTGAGAGGAGTCTTGATGTGTCCCTTTATCCGGTGTGGTGTGTGTATACAGTATATACAGTATATGGTGTAAATATTAGTATGGCCTATGATGTTAAATTGTGCAAAGGTTTCCTGTCCTGAGCTGAGGTGTAGTTATTGTGGAGGTGAAGAGGCTCCCCATATTAGCATTATAAAGTTGCATCATATCATCATTCTGTGATATGAAAGCATTTGTCTAATTTCAGTCTTTCTGAGTTTTTTTCAGTGATGTTGTAGTGATGAGCTCTCATTTTATAGAAGAGAAAATTATTACATCCAAGAAACTGTATCTGCACCTGCTGTAAATTGCAACTGCAAATTAACAGAATGGGAAATACAGTCATTTGTTCACCACATTATCTTCAGTGGTCTCTTCTGTCAAATTGATTCAGAGCCATTTCAGTACACAGATAAATGTTTCTGTGCGTCTCCTGTCAGAAATCACAACAGTGTAAAACACAAAATAAAATAAGCTACATACATGTGATGCTGTCACATCTCTGCTACATGTCAGTGCAGTTCAGTTGCCTCTGGAGAGCCTGCGGTCATTCTTATAATCAGGATAAGACTGAGCTGTGCACCGAGCATGCCCAGAGGACCCAGTTGTGGCACCTCAGTGGAGAACAGAGCTTCCATTGTGTGCTGCTGTAACCCAATACAGTGACACAGAGCTCAGATTAATGGCTATGGTGCAGCGCTGCCTTTCTGTGGACACAAATATAAACAGTGGGACACTACAAACGCACAGGAGCAGCCCGGCCTCCTGTTTAATGAAGTTTATGATGCGGTGGAGATGTTTATAAAAAGAACTTTGAACTTGTGATTTCTTGGAGAGACATTGTGTTATATGATTTGATTTCTGTCATTGTATACATGAAGTCTGAGCCTGAGATTATGAAATAAGTGAAACTGTCAAACTTTGACTAAATTTAGATTTAAATCTGGAAGTATCTGAATTGTTTTATAGTAGGGAGTTCAGTCTTATAGCCTTGCTTGTGCTCAATAATATCTTAGTTGAATACATAACTGTCATTATCAATGACACAATTATATATTATTATATTTATATTTCCAAGTTACATAACTTTGCATTCCTTATTTATTGCGTATCCCAAAATGTTTTTAATTTTAACAAGCACATTTTCCCAAAATGACTGCAATTTGTGACATTATCAAAAACACCAATGTGATTTCCTTCTGTACATCCGCCAACAGCACTGTTGTGACACAGTTTTCATTTAATGAAGAGGTATAGTGACAAAGCATATTCTGCTGATATCATTGATTTATTTTCTAATAAAGTTTCTGTAGGCTAATATAAAGTAGAGTGTTAAACGTTATCATGTGTGCATTTAAAGATCTTATTAGAACTGAAAATCAATAAATATTACCATTAAATGTTTATGTGTGTATATAGACAGTACTGTAGGTCTAACACTGCTACTGTCCTAGATATTATTAATCAGTGCTGTTTGCTCAGTCCTGCACCTACAATTCCACCACACACATTTCACAAAAATATCTCTCCAGAAAACCCACCCCTATATTTTTTCATCCCACTCAGCATTATAACTACCTCATGCTATGTTTAAATGTAGTAATACGGGACTCTCTCCATCCCTGTGCACCACACAACATTGCTGCAGATTCTCCTTGTACAGTGCGTCACTGACCTGTCTGTGTGAGTTACACGCCTGCACAGGCTCTCATTAACTAACTGCATTCAGGTCAGCTTACGATCCACTAGATGACGCTCTCGGTTTTTAAAGACATGCAGCCGCAAATCGCATGTCTGCAAAGAGAGCTAATCATTTCACTTCCAACAAAGTTATATTCTAGGAACATTTAAATCATTAGTTTGTTTATTCCTTTATGGGCTAACAGTGAGTAACTTATTTCTATCACCTGATATTCCTGAAATATTCAATCAGGGTGTTTTTAGGGGGTCATATTTCTATGATATTTCATCACAGGATATTTGGTAATTACTATTTACCCATGTAGTTTTTCTCAAAGCATTTTAGTGAGTCATAACTAAACAGGTATAAACTTTTGTATTTGAGATAAGGAGATTATTATATACTATATAAGATGTTTCTGTTTGTCTGTTGGTTTATAATAAAAAGTGTGAAGTACAGCTCATATATGAGTTTTACAATGAGGTAACATGAAGATGAATGAACACAGTTAATTGTCAGACCGCACTTCTAACTCACTAACTATGTGTCCCACTAGTTCTGTACCCTCTCACAGCCTTATGGATTGATCCAGCTGGACTGAGCTGACCCGGGGTCAGTGAAGCAGAGGTCCCAGCACCGCTGCCGGGAGCGTTTGGTCTGTGAAATCTGTCCCCGGGTCAGCCGGCTGCTTTTTGGGTGGGTGGGCGGGTTTGTGCGCTTGTTTGAGGAGGCGGAGCGGCCCGGAGGGTCGGGCGTCCTTCTGATACTGTCTCTCTCTTAGAAAACAGCACAGGACTAAATAAGTTAGAAAAGTGACGCTTGGGCGATTTGCTCAACTGCATATCTTTTTAAAAAACTGCGTAAATAACCTGCGATAAGTGACCGAGAGACAGAGAAACGACGCACGGTGAGTAGCAAGCTATCAGTTTTCATTGTAGCTGTGTAGTGTTGTGAGAGCGTTAACAAGGGGCGGAAAACAGTATTTAACAACAAAAATGACAATTAAACTTGCTGTTAGCTCGATATAAATCAAGTCACTTAATGAAGTGAGAAAGATATGAGGGAAATGTCACGTTTTAAAGCAGCTAAATCTGAGGCTGGTGGTGTTTTTGATGCCACCTGTTGCTCTGAGCTGCAATGAGAAATGTCCACAAACTGCTGCTGCTGTTTAATTCACTTCAGCTACTTTCATGTTACTGCAGTGCTCTGTTTGTCCTTTTTAACCAGCACATCTGAGGTAGGATTACATTTGTGTTTACAGTTTCTTTATTTTAATGTACGCTCTACAATAGTGAACGTCCATTACTTTATTTCCCAGTGTAAATCTCCGCTGGCCTCACTTCACTTCTCCACTTCACCTTTTACATTCACTCTCTCAAGGTGCTCTTCACTGATTTGTTTTCTTTGTGTGGTCATGTGAGTCACCGTGGCTCAGTCAGTGTCAGGACCTCTCTTTGACTCAGAAAACTAACCAGTTCACATGAGGAGATAAAAATCTGCTTCGTTAAACTTACTTTGCAGATCAAAGCCAGGAGCGTGACATCCTAACCTGCGCTCAGTACTGCTGACCTCTGCTCTGCAGGACAGGGGTCAGTGAAGGCACCACAGCCTCGATACAGGACAGTGGGCCACCTCTGGAGGGTTTCCTCCCTTTGCAGTGAAAAATAAAATACAATGACAGGAAGAAAAAAAGTTGCTCAGTTGTTGGAGCCCTTGTGTTTCGGATACATGTGACACTAAGCATGAAAGACAGTCGTCTATTGCGTATCCGTCTTTAGCTTTAATCTGTCTTCGGCAGCACTCTTCCTCCTGGACAGGACACTTAACGTCAGCTTTCTTCTTTCCTCCCTCCTGTGCAGACTGCAGAGGGTGAAGCTGACTAATTCTGACTAATTGCAGCACCGGGATCCACTAGTCTCTGCACTCACTGTGCTGTCGAAACCAACCTGAATTGAGTTGTTTTCTTGTGGTGCTGGGAGTGGGAGAAATTAATCTTATGAATGGTTTCTCACAGTGTTTCATTGCTGAAGTGAACCACCTCAACTGAAACAAATCCACCTCTGCTACCGTCATATACAGTTAATACACCTTCATGAAGCAGAGGTGCTGTTTCATGCAGCAAATGTCATTTATGGTGTGCCACCTCTGCTAAATAGTTACCTCCATCAGGGTAACTTTCATTTTATATCCTGATATCAGACTACACCCTAATATGGTACATTTTCTGGAAAAGTAAGGAGAAACTGAACCAAACAGGAATATCTGTTTTGGCTTATCCAGAATATTATTTATCTGAAAAATTAAGATCCTTCATCACATTAATGCAAAACAAATCTTAAATTGCCATAAATCTTGCAACATTGCCCACAATAGCTTCATACAGATAATAAAACAATAGTTACCATGACAGACACAGTGTGGAAAACGGTAAATATCGTCCTATCACCCAGCTCAACATGGCACCCTTTTTTTTCAAAGGGTGTCGGTTTTCCATAGGTCTGTCTTCACCTATTAAATGCTAATGTGATATATCCTGCTTTGGCCTTTGTTGTCAGTCTTATCAGTGTCCTTCTTCCAGGCCCATTTCAGTCAGTCTCTATACAGTTACCTCAGGTAAAATGGGACACTATCAGCAAGACAAACAGGAACCTGTTGTAAGCCCATTGTCCAGAGTGACACATGCTGGCTGCTGATGGCTTTGTCTTCACCGGTTTCCCCGGCATAAATATTTCTGAAGAGCACTGAGAAGCTTACTTTAATATTTGTGCCCAGTCTGATATTTATTGCCAGCTGCATTCTCACGATGGTGCTGCAAAAGTGTCAACTTTGACAACCTAGCAGTTATTATAAATGTGACACAATTGATCTGTGATAGATTTTGTTGCCCTCTTTAGCATTTCCAATGAACAGAGGCTGCAAATTACAGTGTCATTTACAAGTATCCACTGTGCTGTGTATGAAAACACACACACACACACCGAACACACACACACACAGACAGTTAATGTGGAGATGACTGAGCTCTGGCATTACTCCCAGAGTGACTCGTGCTGGAGTGTTATTACCCTGCTAATACTTTTTCTTTAACCGGTTTAACTTATATTCTTTACACGTACAGTAAACAGTCATTTTGTTATACCATACCTGTTAGTCACTCACCCGTAAGGCCTTTCTAAATAGTACCTGGGGATATTTGCTGTTAAGAAATGAAGTGGCTCATGTTTAGTCATATTTTTCAGAGAAAAATATCTCCATGGAGAGATAACAGCACATTAATAATGAAAAACAAAGAGAAGAAAACGAAAGCAGACGACATGATTAAATGCAGTGAGGCTTTAATGTTTAATTAGTGTCTGAGTGTGAAACTGGGACACATTTGTTGATATTACTGAACTCTGTAGTGTCTGATTTCTAACTTATTCAGCCTGTCTGAATATGTGCTTACAGAGGCGGGCCACCTGATCCAGGGTGAGGGAGTTATTTTCCTTCTGCATTCCTGATGGAGTCGTACAGAGTGACCGGCATTCCGAACAGCGGACCACAGCGGGGCTTTACTCAACCATCCCACTCCTCCAGGCCCCACAGTAATGGAGCTGGTACATATGGTCTCAGCATCCGAGTCCAGGGTATAGATGGACACCCCTATGTAGTTCTGAACAACCAGGACAGGGGTCCTCAACCCTATATCCACCCCAACAGTAATGGGTACATTGAAACAGAAGGGTCTTTTATTGAGAACTACCAGGAGTATGATTTCGGAGGGCGCAAGGAGTCTGGATCCAACAGTCCCTTCATGGAGTACAGGTCACAGAAGATGATGCATCCTACTGACCCTCAAAATGGCGTTGCAGATTCACAAGGAAAGAACCCATCTACGCTTCTGAACTTTCAGAAGCATCCTGAGATACTGCAACCGTATGATCCAGAGACCAACTCCCTGAACATTGAAGGGGTCCACAGTCTGCCTTCAAGGCCTGTGTCCCTGGCTGAGACTGGAAACAAACCCCAGAGATCCTCTTCCACACCAACAGTTTCTCCTGTGCCCCATGTCAGGTCATCAAGCCTGAACAAGGATAAAGCTCCTTCACAGCCAGACAAAAGGCAATCTCCCTTCCAGATCCAGGCCAACACAGCCCATCCTAAGCCCAAGACACAGCCTGAGTCTTTGCCACCAGTCCAGGTCGCTGAGTCTCAAACCAAGTCTCAACCACAAGTGGCCCAGCCGCAGTCCAAACCTCGCTTCACAAACCTGAATCCACCTCAGTCCAAGACGACCTCTAAAACTCAGCCTCCCCACCAACCAGTGCCTTCAGCCCAGCCTCAGCCCTCCAACGTGTCAAGTCCCTCAAGTGAGCAAAACAAGACCCCGTGCAGATCCCCCAGTTCTATGAGCAGTGCCAACTCCAGCCTCGAGCGCCCCCGCCGTGAGCCCGATGTCCTTCCTCTACGGAGGACCGACTCCAGTGGACCTGTTCTTCAGTCCTCTTCTCGCTCCCGCCACTCTTCTACATCTTCCACCTCGAAGGTCCTTCTGGATGAACAGATGGAGGCCCTGTATGCAGACACCATCAACCGCCACGAGAACCGGCGCTACATCCCTTTCCTCCCTGGTTCGGGCAGGGACATCGACACAGGCTCTATACCTGGTGTTGATGAGCTAATTGAGAAGTTTGATGGCAAAGATGGCAGCCAACAGCGGAGGGGCAGAGCTGGACGCAGAAACAGAATCAATCCAGAGGACAGGAAGCGCTCACGCAGTGCAGACAGTGCCTTCGGCCTGCGAGAAGGCTCTAGCTTTTTAGATGAGCCAAGCCGGCACCGGGGCACATCAATGGAGCATGTCCTTCGTCCTTCACAACTACGACTGCAGAAGACAGCCGGCGGTCAAGACTCCTTGCTCATGGCTGTCGATAACAGGGCCGAGTCCAGGGCTCCATCTCGTGTCACCAGCGCGCCCGGCTCCCCACAAAGCACCATCTCTAAAGGTGTTGGTTACATCCAGGGATACAAAAAGCCGCAGACACGCTCCTCTTCTCTGCCATTCAAGAGTAAAGAGGGCGAAGACAGCACCTCTTTAGCTGGAAAGGTTTCTACAACATCACTGTCAACGTCGCTATCAAAGTCGTCTTCCAGTGCAGACAAAAAGGCCAGCACAGAGGCAGATGTACAGGTAAAAAAAAAGAAAATCTGTGGTGCATCCACTTTTAAGTAGCATTATGGTTTGATATGACTTAAATTTCTCTGTCTTAATTGGTGGCATTTTATTAAAAACACCAGCACTTTGTCCAGTAGGCTCTGTGAGAAAATGACAGAAAACATTTTATGATCTCTCTCATTAAGCTCTCTCCCTCTTATTTCTTGTCCTATGAAGGCAACACCTGATCTTCTGAAAGGCCAGCAGGAGCTTTCACAACAAACACATGAAGAGACTGCAAAACAAATTTTGTTTAATTACCTTAAGGACGGGTGAGTTAATATCATTATTTTGAAGTCTGCTCTTTTTGTAGTTGACGTGACATGTGGTTGTTTGATTAAAATATGCTATAAAAGAATTATATCCTTAGCTGTTTGTTGAATCATGGCTCGAGCATATTCCCTCCAAAGCCCACAACCAACATATTGCACCATAAGTTAAATGCATCACAAAAGGAAGAAACTGTGCTGTGGGAGAGCATAAATGTTTTTTATCAGGGCTGGACTGTTTGTGATAAAAGTGAAGGAATGTGCTCTTCCTACCCTCCCATCCAGGCTATGAATGATCCAGCTGTCTGGAGTTTATTTTCTCGCAGAATCCCACCTTCTCTCACTGCTTTCTCTTTGCTGCGGTGTGAAACGAGGGCAGAACCTTCTGTGTGTTTCTGAAATCAGACACTGACTGACAGTCAATGAAAGGCATGCCGGGTTAAACGGTTAAATGGAGTAAACAGAGGCAAATATTACGGTTTAAGTGTGCTTTGCAGCCTGTCCATTATTTCGCAAGTCAATGTCAGGAATTGTTGTGGAGAAGGTATAAAGAAAACATTAAGGTAGACTATCGCCTGCAGTACGTTGCTTTAGTTGTTACACTGAGAAACAGTTTGCAGGTTCCTACAGTTCCTGAATGTTGTACAGACTTGGGGATTGAAAAAGAGAACAGGAAACTGTTTGGGTGTGTCGGGCCACAGGTCAGGAGTCACAGGACAAAGGAAAGGAAACACAGATGGAAGTGCTGGGGCTGAAACTGAGCTACATTCCCAAGGCCCAGAAGACAAACATTCACCAGCAGGGGTTATAAAGGTTTAATGAAAATCATCTGTATGAGGAGAAGGGAGGCTGGGAGACTGCTTTCTGTGTCAGCCTTGTGATTTATTGAAATAATATATTACTGTTGTCATGTGAAAGTGGTGCAACTTTAGTTTCGTTGATTCTGATGTTTTCACTTCAACTGAAGGATTTTTTTAGATGTTCTGTGTGTTGAGAAAATCCTCCCATCTTTGGCTTTCAAAAGTCTGTCAGACAAACTCAGAAATGCTTGTTGAACGCCAGAGACAAAGCTGCTTTTCTTGGTACTCTGGAAACGTTTATGTGTTCAAAATGTACGAAATGTGTTGAAAATTGCAATACTGTAATTTCTTGCTCACCATCCCACTTCATTTTTTAAATAAATATAATCCATAAACTATGTCACAATCAGAGAGAACAGGCTTGAGGAAAACATTTGTGGTGTGGGTGTGGCTGCTTCTGTGGCCAAATTCTGTGAATCGAGATTTATTATTGATATCAACAAAACTGCAACTTGAATGCAAAAGTGAAGGCGTTATGGTTGGATATGACTTAGACAACCTTTCTTTGGCTTAATCGGTTACTTTTCAACCATATATTTAGAGAGAGAGAGAGAGAGAGAGAGCCTTTTAGATTATATTACTGTATAATTTGTATTATAATATCCAAATGCCAGATGTAGGCAATCCATAGCATGTGTTTAAACTGTTTACATTTAAAACCTTTGGGAACTTCTTAATTTCATAACCCTCACATGGCTGCTGGGACATTTGTAGTACTGGTTCCCACTAACTTTACCAGGTGATCAAATGGGGCTCTGCGACTCCCATTCTTCAGTACATACGTTTGATTCTTCTGCTTATGTGCCTCATGAGTTAGTTGGTGGGTGTAATGAAGCTGCTTGTGCTCTGAGTTGACACATCAAAGCAGCGTGATCCCTCCTGACCCTTTCTAAGCTGGGAATGAGTTACTCTGTTCTCAGTTCTCTGTTCAACAGTCAAGAATTAATCCTGATCCCCGAAACATAGAGAAATGTTTTTTTTAACCTTCAATAACCAGAGTCTGTTAACTTACCTGTGTGTGTGTGTGTGTGTGTGTGTGTGTGTGTGTGTGTGTGTGTGTGTGTGTGTGTGTGTGTGTGTGTGTGTGTGTGTGTGTGTGTGTGTGTGTCTCTCTCTCTGCAGAAGCAACGATAATGATGAAACAACTAAGAGAAAGGTCAACCTTGTCTTTGAGAAGATTCAGACCTTGAAGTCTCGGGCCACAGCGAGTGCACAAGGCGACAACAAAGTGAGACATTGTTATAACATTATAAACCTGCTTCACAAACAGTTGAAGGTCCCATGAAATCGTGTTGTTGTGTCCACTGGCATATTTTTCTGCTGTCTGTACAGATATACCAGCTGTAGGTCATTCAGCTTTCCAAAGTGAAGCCCAGCTGGCTCAAATGCATTCATTTCATTCAAGTTGGTGCACATGAGAGCTCAGCTGGTCTATGTAACTCGTTTGTTCTAACATGAATTTTCAAATCAAAACTTAAATTTTGCCTTAACCTTATATTTGATTCAAATGATCTCAAAGCCATTTCATGGGACCCTTTTGAAGCTGTGTGCTTATTGTTTCTGGCTCTTTAGCTATTTAGTTAGCATAGCAGGCCATGTCAGCTATCGAATGTCTAAAAAATAATAAAGAAGCTCAGTTCAGACATTCATTTTGTATTTTTATTCAGAGTTTATCTATAACCCATTCTGAAACATCTGTTTTCTGCTGTCAGTCCTTGAACCTCACTGCACAGACCAAAGCCCTCCAGGACCAATATGCTGAGCTGGAGAAAGAAAAGGCTCAACTGAAAAGACAACTTGAGGAACAAAGCATGGTAACCGTCTTACTACTGAGCTTCTGTGGCCAGCATGTTGTTTTGGCACGTCAATTTGTTACTGAACATGTTTTTTGAGGCTATCCTTTAATCAGGATTTTGGTTGGAAAGGAGATTTGAGTGATTAGTGTTCAACTTGTTAAATTTTAAGAGATATTTTGGGACTTGTTGGATATATAATTGACTAAGCTCAGCACAAAGGCGCATTTACATGATAAAATAATACAATAAATAGAGTACTAGAGGTTACTTTTTGACCTCTTGATAACCTGTTGCTGCTGTATTGTGAGTGTTTTACTGTAATACATACAAAAGCTATTGTTTGCAGTAAAAGTTCAATTAAAACTGGGTCAGTGTCAGGATTTTTTTATTGAGCAATGAGTTAGTATGATCCATTCAATCCAATCTCCAAAAGCCTAATGCAGGAGAAGATTAAATGTGTTATTCTGGATGGAAATGTTTTCTCTGATATTTTTTTGCGTCACTATCAGAAGACTCAGGCTGACAAGAAGGCAGCTGCCGGTTTGAAGGAGCTGCAGGAGGAGTGCAAACGTCTGAAGGAAAAACTGGACAAAACAGAAGCCGAGCTTCAGACCACAGTCGAAGAGTAAGTGCAGAGTAATGATGCTGATGATAATAAGCAGTGTAGATTCATCAACCGACTTTCCTTTATTTATCATTTCCAGAATGTTTCTTCATTCCTTTTTGCACTTAGCATCCTTCTGGTGAGGGTTTGTGAATCACCAGAAATACTTGGCTTTTAAAACCCACCTCAGGTCATATCATAATTAGCAATAATAATAATAATTAGCCTAATGTGTTCATCATCAGCTGTGGTGTTGAATTGAAAGTTGCTTTCACCTTGACATTTTCATGTACTGTGATGCTGATAGCAGTGTAGGATGTCTGTTGATGAAACCACAGATTGTTGATAGTTACTGAAGAGATAAGCATGTCAGTGCCTCTGTCTTATTATACAGTCCTTTGTGTAGCGTTGATCTTTTAACCACACACAAAGGGCTGTGTGCCTGGTAACTGATTTACTGATTATTATTCTGACAGCACGAACCCTCTAGCTTCATTATCTTTAGTTCACATATTATACATTAGGTTACTTTTCTGATCTCAGTCTGGTTCTCATAGTCCTTCAAGTGCAGCCAGTTGCCACTATTAAAGGTTGCTGGGAGTGTTTGTGGAGGAAAATGTTGACTTTGAGTTTTTATACTTCAACGGAAATTTAGGGGGGATTCATTCTTTGAACTTTTTTATGTCTTCTTTGTTCTTTGTTCAGTCTTTGTTGTCAATGTATTTTTGTCTTCTCTTTGAATCTTTGAAGTTAGTAGAACTTAAATGCATTTCCTTCTCAGCCTTTGAGAAACCTGCGGTCAAACTAGATGCACTCGTTGTGTGGTAGCCTCACATCACTTATCACCCTCCCCTCAGTGTTACAGCATGGGGGCAGTTCAGATATTATTGGTTTGCCAGCCTTCAGATATTGGTTTTAACCTCTAACATACTCAGACCCTGCACAGGTGCTTCTATTCGTATGTGTGAATTAAGATGCAGGTGCGTGAGTGTGTATGTGCACATATGTGTGCACTTACAGCATGTCAGGAAACCTGTTCTGTGTTGTGACATGTTGTGTGGTCTGTCAGGTTGTTCCAAGTGAAGATGGACAGGGAGCAATACCAGACACAGATCAGAGACCTGCAGGACCAGCTGTCAGAGATGCACGATGAGCTGGACTCAGCCAAGAAGTCAGCTGCTGATGGAGAGAAAGACATGATCATGGCGGTAAAGCACAGTGTTCATTCACACAGTTTACTCAAACTGTCTCAGCTAATAGAACATGTAGCTGATGGAAACTAATTTGTTTTCACCTCTTGTTGTTTGCCTTTCTGCTCACTAAAACTACATTACCGTGAAAGAAATACGTTTTTCTATTCTTCCTCTTGAATTACAAAAGCTTCTACACAAAACAACATTGTGAAAATAAGTTTAGGAAAGAGTTAATTTTATGCTTACAATTATACAATATGCTAGAAGCTATAAAACAGTACAACAAAACTTTGTATGCGATAGGCAATAACAACTTACGGCTACATAAGGAAAGATTTTCCTCTGGAGACACTACAGAAGAAACTGTTTTAATGGACTAGCATGCAAGCATACACAGTATTTACACTGTATATCTGAAATATTAATTAATTTGTTATATCCAAAAGATCTACATTCTGCTGTGTTTGCTATTAGTAAGTTGTACTATTACAATTTGTTGGGTCTTTAAATTGTTTATTGAACATATTTGCAGTGAAAAATAAAACGGTCACGGTCAAACTTTGTAGGTCAGCTACAGTATGAGTGTGCATATTCTGAGGTGATGAAAAATATGTCAAACTCATTTTCCGCAGGACATGATGCAACTGAAGGTAGAGATGCAGGAAGCACTCTTGGCCAAGGAGGATCAGGAGGAGGTGCTGAGGAGGCGAGAGAGGGAGCTTACGGCCCTGAAAGGAGCCCTGAAGGAGGAAGTGGCCGCTCACGATCAGGAGGTGGACAAGATGAGGGAGCAGTATGAGAAGGAGATAAGCAAGCTGCAAGCGTCTTTGGAGGAGGCCAAGCAGGTAATCAACCCCCCCCCTCTTTGTCTCCCTTCCCCTCCCTCCCCCTCATTTCCTTCGCTCTCGCCCTCCCTCAATCCAGAAACACCCCCATCAGAGAGGAGTGTGTAGATAAGCACCCCATCAGGGGAGCTGTAAGTGTGTGTGTTTTGCATTGCAAGTTGTGCCATATGTTGGTCATCATAGGTGCTGCTTTGAAGTGGCATTATTTACACCTTTTCACAAGCTTCACAGCTGTGGCAGAGTATCAAAATATTCAGATGCTGTTTTTTAAACAGGCAGAATATATCCAGAATGAGCTTGTCCCCTTAAATCACTGCAGTGTTACTGTGAATAGAAAAACAGGCAAACAGTGATTAAAAAATTATAAAAATGCAGAATTTGAACATACAATTTACTGAACAGTGCTTTCAAGAATCCCAATAGTAGCAATCATGAATTGTTAACATTAAAATGTAAAATGTTATAATGTACAAATCATTATAACAAGATAATTTCACAGACCTAGACATTGCATATTCCGTATTGAATAGTTTTGCCACCAGATTTGAAGCCTCACTAGTATTTTGTTTAAATATGCTGATCACTACAGGTCTGCTACTACAATCATCAGATATATAATAGAATAGGATTGGATGTTCATCTATACTCGACACGTGACCAAGTTGTTTTTCCCTTTAAAAAAAAAAAAAAATGACACATGGAAATTATGTTGCTTCAGTTCACACAGTTGTCTACGTCAACAGGACAAACTGATAATGGAAATGAAACACAACCTAACAGTTAAAGATAGCATGTCATCATTTTTTATGGGAATTTCTTCAGTCAGTCATGTATGGAGGTATTTTTTTAAATCTCAGCTTATTTCTGTTGGGAGGAACATTTTATTAGAGGGATGATGTTTGACAATGACATTTAGAGACATTTACACTATTTTGACTTTGTAGCAAGTCTCAATCAAAGGTCACAAATGGACTGGACACAGTTCTGTTTTTATTTCTTTGGCAAGAAATCAATTTCTGAAAGTTTATACATCAAAATTTAGCAATCTCTTCTGACCCTCCACCATGCAAATTGGTGTTACTTCTGCACCACGAGGAAAAAGGGCACCAGTGATAAAACAGCCACTATTTAAAAGCAGATGATTCAACGTGAATCTCTTTAGAGCAGGTGTTCATCTTATCAACTGTTGCACCAAAACGCAGGAAGGTGAGTTAAGATGAGATGAGCAGCCGTTTATGGAAGGAGGCGGCACACTGTGAGGACTGAAGACACATTGTTTTCAGTAGGTCGCTGTGTGACTCACGTGTGTCCTGTTTGTCTCAAAGAGTGGAAGTTGTCCTTGTTCTCGGCTTCCTGCAGGCATGGTGGGGGTCTACACCAGCACATCACTCTGTTAAGAGTCTATGACAACATTTCTTTTTGTCAAAAAGAGGTACTGCTCCCCCGAGGGAGTACGGCATGAGGGGTTTATCCTCAGTGCTTTGTTATCACTTGGAAAGATGAAGTCATTGTTTATTCCTCTTGTAAGACTTAAAAGTTTCTTACTCGTTGGAGCCCTTTCCTCTTGTCCTCGAATTAATGTTATGTGTCCTTAGGTTACACTTTGTGAGACATTTATAGATTAAATTGGCTGTAACTGTTAATTATCATGCAGAAACATTAACTCAGATTTATACAGTGGGTCCATTTATGTTTTACATAATATGCCATTTATATAAACTCTTTATATCGGGGCAATGTGCAAATGGTTAAGTAATTTTGTAGCCTTAGCTAGAAAATAAGCATTTTGTAAGCATTTAGGTTATAAATTCTCTGTAAGTTTGGTTATTAAAACAAATCTCTTAAAAAATTAGGTTAAATATCAAAACCCAAAGCCTATAGAGCAAGAGGTTAATGAGAAAGTCTGACATTAAAAGTGAAAATTACTTATTATCTCATGTACAATTTGTGGTGTGAAGTGTTGAACAGAGTAAAGAGAGTCAGAGGGAACTGTGCATCTTTTTATTATTATTTTTTCCCCATCTCCAGCCAAAGTGCAACCCCCCGCCCCCTTTTGTGTGGCCCTGATGTTTGTGCTGACCAGTGTGTCCCATGCAGAGAAGAATGCTGGAAACTGGAGCACTAAATTGCTCCGTATACTGGTTAATTGCAGTGGCAAGCCATCACTAATCTAATGAGCTGCTATCCCTGAGTTACGTCGTGTCTCCTCTTCTCTCTGTGCCCTGAAAGAGCGGGGGTAATTGTGGACCTCAGTTGAAAATGAATGATGAGTTTGTTTCACACAATAATAGCAGCGGGGGTTGGGACATGCTGAATAAGTGGGTCAGTATGCTGTAAAGAAGGGGATGCATGGCCGACCCCCTGAAAGGAACGGGGGGGGGGGCTGTTTTGTGTCTTCAATTGAAAGCTGCATTGTGTTTTTAGTGAGCTGAAATCTGAGGAATTTAATCAAAGTTAAAAAATTGTTGTCAAAACTTTCTCGAGCGAGAGCAAGAGAGACAGAGAGAGTGAATTTGCTTATTTAGACAAGTGTTACCAACCTAATTTCTCAGTGTTCTGTAACAAAAGACATCTGCACATTTGAAACTGGTTTGATCTTTCACGTCCGCATGTGTTGGTATGCAAAAAATGTGGAAAGATGAGGTGCAGCGAGTAGAGAGGAGGGTTTGTTTCCAAGAAAGCCAGGGTCAAAGTGGAGAATGTGCACCCTGCAGACCTTCTTCACTCGGCTCCAGCTCTGTTACAGTGCACCCACCCACAACCTGCGGGAGAGGCTCAGATCTTTTCATTTGTGCCTCTTCAGGGTGCTGCAGTTGCATCTCCATCGCTACAACGCTCCACACAGTGTTAGAGACTTTAATAGGTCTCAGCCCAGCCTAACTGTAAAGACAGAACCTTGTGCTTATCACACCATTTCCAGCTCTTGTTATGTTTCACCCACAGCCCTGAGCCACAGTGTGTAACACGGCCACATTATTATCATGCTCTTATCTGTTACCTCAATCCACAAATGCTGTATTTTTTCATTTCCTAACTCCACAGTTTACACACAAGACTCCACATAAATCTCCCACTCACCTAAATGCAGTTCATTTTCTAGCCGGTGCCATCCACGCGCTCGTATCTCAACCTGCCTCTTGAGTAATCTCTGCCAGTGTGTAAACTGAAGTCTCACTGTCTGATCATCAGACTGACGTAGCCCAGAGAAGAGTCCCCCCTCAGGCTTGTTTTGAAAGTAAAGACTCCTGCATGAGTCTGTGTGTTTGATGATAGCACTATATTTCCCAGCGTAGCTTTAGGAGCTGATTTAGCAGGTGGCTGGAAAGAGGAAGACACAGATGCAGGGCAGCGAGGGAGGAAGGAAATGATGGACAGTTTCTTGGTCTTGACAGAGACGGCAAGGAGTTAGCTGTTTATACTCGTAGGAATATTACATCTTCCAGGGCTTCAAATAACGATTATGATAGATGTATATATTTGATGACATTAACACTTTAAAAAACGGAGACAAAATGTTCATTAGCTCAGTCAGAAAAGGTGTAGTTCAGAAAAATGTTGCTGCCTGGCCGTATGAGGGTCACAACCCTGTGAAACCAAGCCTGGATTTGGTGTTTATTGTTACTCGCTGCCTGAGCCTGAACGTTGATGTTGTGGGAGCCTAATCTGCCAGAACAACATGCTGGAGTGGACATGCACATCTCTTATTGAGATGAACCACAGGATTTGAGACTAGTGGTCAAAAGCTTGACGTTCATCAAGCTGTGCATTTTATGGCGGTTTGTGTGTATTGCTTTGAAATTGTAGGAAATCGTTATTTTTTTAATGAAATAATGAATCAGAGCCTGATGTTCTATCAGTGGGCCGAGCCGTGCATATTCGAGCAGTTAGTGTGATTGTTGTGGGATGTGGATTTTGGCATTCCTTCTGTGGCTCACAGGTTTATTCAAACCTTGTCTTCTTTGGTCTTTAGCCTGGAAAACTGGCACTTAGAGTTTTCTCCCCACTTTTCTCCTGTCTTTCTGCTGAGTCTTAACTGAGCCTTTGAGTTTTGGCCAGAATGGTGGTGCAAGATTTAAATTGGCATCAAGGGGCCTATAAGTCAAACTCTGAACCACACTCAACTCACTTTCCTAATTTGACAAATGCCCTGTAATTACTGCAAGTATTTTTAAGAACTGGTACTTCACCTCATATTTTCTAGCTTCACATTGCATGATTTTACATTTTAGATATGAATATATTTACAGACTTTTTGAATATTGTACAAAGATGCTGTAGATCAGATACTCTCTCTGTTTTTAATGTCCAGAAACCTGTGGCGAGCATGAGATCACGGAAACCAGCGTGATCAAATCTGCTCCCAGGAGACACAAAAAGTAAATGTTCGCTTTAGATAGGTCTGTATTGACCCACAGAAAGTCTTTTGGTTGAAGCAGTGAGTGACTGGGAGTGAAATATTAGTAAAGAATAAACTAGGCAGCCTTGTGGTCATCACAGATGGTGAGATAGGGTATGTTCTCTTTTCTGAATAATTTGTAGTTTTACTAATCTTGCAAGTTAGGTGAAACGTAATGAAGGCACTTCAAAACTTTTTAATGTAGTAAAGCTCTGCCTGTTTATGTGATAACTGCAGTTGGTCTTAGTTGTCAGCAGATAGTGTTTATTGTGTCAACAACCAAATTTCAAGAGTCATATTTGTCACTTTTGGCAGGATTGAGGACATTTAATCAAAAATCTATTTAGGAAACAACTTTCTCAAATGCTCTTTTTATTCATTTTATTTTAAACTAGAGAAACATCGTGTCTCTGAGAGCGTTTATATTTTTACAATCTCTACTAGGATCTGTAATCCCATTTTATACCCAAAAACCCCTGCACGCCTGCAGTTTGGCTCAGCACAGAGACTCCTTTTAAAGGAGGTTTGTGTTTCCATTTCTCTGAGGACAAGACAAGATTTGATTACTTTCCTCTTTTGACCAAAGAGATGCCAGTGCTTCTCAGCTGTCACGTTTTAATTTCTACTTCAATCCTCCCTTTCAGTTCATGACAGACCCTCTGTTCCAGTTAACCTCAGGTCTGGGGGCCTTTTTTTAATAACGGAAACTGCTGTGTTTGTAACACATACTTGCTGGCAAAGCAAATCAAGGCGTCTGCATAGTCAGTAGAGTTGTGTTATTTATTTCCCTGATAGGAGAGTTGGGTACAGATAATGTGATGCAGGAAATGACCTGTACTCTGACTGACCTTGGTCAGTTTTATGCTACATTTACTAAGGCATGTTTGGACATCTAGCCACATGTCTGTCTTTATTCTTTGCTTTTTTGGCTTTAAAATATATCAAACAAAGGAAATTTGTCTCTCTTTACATCACTTCAGCTGTCACAGACCTGCGATAAGGACAAGCAGGATTGATGACTTAATTTTCTCTTCAAAGCAGGTGACTGGCCAATAAACAAAAACTACATGTCTACAACACTCATCGTTTTGTTATGTTATACTCTGTCTGAAGATCACAACATTTTGAAATCAACATCCATCCTCTGATTGGTTCATATAACATAGAAAGGAATTTAAATGAACACAAATGGTGGCAAGAAACATGTGAGAGGCAGTAAACATATGAGTAAAGACAACGGGGGAAGAGCAGGAAACAAAGAGAAAGAATTCAACAGCAGCAGAAAAGAAAATGTGAGAGAAAGTTTCTTCTTTCTGGATCTGTTGCAGAAGCGACATTTAGTTTCTGTTGTGTTGCGTCTATTTGTAAAGGTATAATCAGTTAGCATGTTTTTGCAGCTGCAGCAGAAAGACGGAAATGATGGGTTTGAGTGCATCCTGATTTGGACTACCTCCAGCTGAGTGCACACGTGAAAAAAAACGGAAATAGCTTGTCATCATTTGGCAAATGAACAATTTACCAGGGAGCCTAAAGCATTTTTACATAGTAGTAGTAATAGTAATAGTAGTAATTAAGTAAATTGATGTAATTAGTGTTGTAATAGTTTGTGATATACATGGCAAGATTTGTTTAATGGCCTTGTGATGGCTTCATCAAAATACTTTCCTGACAGTGCAAATCAAATTAAAATAGTAAACATGTTACATCGCGCCATAAATAAAGTCTGACATTTTTTCAATATTATATTATTTCAACATTAATACATTTGAAATTTGACATTCATTTGAATGTCATGAATATAACAAGTGTAAACAAATCACACAAGGAATATTATCAATCTCCGTTCTGTTGGGTTTTCTTGAAAAAAACGTTTTCAGTCTACCAGATGGTGTGAAAATATAAGGAAAAAATACCTCTAACGTGTTTGTCTTCCGAAAAAGGAAAACAAAAGACATGCATTGCAATGTCAGGAAGGGGGAGGGGAAAGAAATGACAATATGTTAGCAGCTGGCTTTATGGAAAATGACTTAATTTGGGAAAACTCCCAGTTTGTTAGAAATGATGAAGGTACTGTATGTATTCAGTTGTCTTTGTCTACTCATAGGTCTCTGTAGAGGTGAATATGAACATGGTTACATGTAGTTAGCTACTTAACAGGTTACATGACGGCTTGTTTACAGTGTATGATGTTTTGAAATTGACTTTGTTCTCACTGAGTGATTAATCGCGCCAAAGTAACTGTTCAGAGAAATATGGCATGAAGAAACACAGGAAAATGACCAACACTGTGCTTGGTTGTGGGTTACTGTTGCAGCTGTGTTTATTTTAGGACTATCGGCTCTTTTGTTACAATGAAAGCTGATTTGGTGGGAATAACTGAAAGCCAGGATTTCACTACAGCACACGACCTGCAACACTTGCTTCACTTCAGCATTCATGCTGCACTTCAAAGGCTGCACAAAGTTAGTTAATGTGCAACTTAATACAAACAGTATGAGCACACAAGTCAAACTTTGAGTTAGGTTAGAGAAAAAAACGAGTCATATTACCACATATTCCGCTATGATATCATACCAATACACTCAAGTCAGCTTGTGTTGGCAGCCTCTTTGTTAAATTTGTATTTAAATAGCTGATAGAAAATTGTATTAATAAATGGATACATTAAATAAATCGTTGTCTAAATAGCAAATAAACTGATTGTTATGTTAGTACTAATCCTTCAGTGATTGTTAGCTAATCTTTAATAATGTTTTAACACTTAATGAATTATTAACTTTTCATTGTAGGAACTACGAAAAAAATCAAACTATTGAAGCCTCATACGAACTAAATAAACAATCATAAGACATTAGTTGGCTAATGGGTAATATTAATGGTTCTTATGCACCTAATCGTAACATTAGAGGTGACATTTTTTGTCTTACAGTTTAAGAAAAGGTGATCTTTCCACAAGCTTCCACAAACATCACTGCGTCCCTCCTGCTTCCTCTCACAGACAGCAGACGTCTCCCTGGCTCGGTGGCTTTGCCCATGTTTTCAACTGAAATTACCCAGTGTGGGAAGTGGGACAGGCAGAGAGGCGTGATGGCTGAACTTGTTGTGTATGTTGTGAAAAGGGAACACTGACAACACACATTATCGAGGCTTTATTATTGTAGTGAAAGCTGTGTTTTGCCCCCCTCCTCACTCGTCCTGTCCATATTTCCATTCCGAGGCTTCCACCCTCAACACAATCATAACGCAAGCAATAACAACTGTGTGGATTACCAGTACCTGTTATTCTTAGAAGTAGAAAAAATAATGTAACTCGATCACAATCACAAACCGATGTGCAGAGTTTGGTCAGATCAAGGTCAGTTAGAAGCATTGATCAGCTATAAAATACATTATATATTTGTATATACATCACATTTAATCTCTGTAGTAATTTGACATATTCATTCTCATTAGTATGGCTGATCTTGAGAGCTGAAACAGTGTTATCTCTGAGTCTCTCAGTATGAGTCTGCAAAGCTGTGGCTAAACTAAATTAACCACTGAAGCAGAGATGAGGGCAGCTCTATGATGACAGGGGAAACAGGTCTGACTGGCCTGCCAGCACTGAAGCAGGGAGGGACTCGTCACCTTTCTAGTACAGGAGGTGTCTCTATTCACGCACATTGACAGCAAGATGAGCTTACCAATAAGGCCTTTCACCTTTGTCACAAAGGGTATTAATGATTGAAGAGTTGTAGACTTTGGGTCCCAGCATAAGCTAATTTTGCATTTCTAAATAAGTTACCATCTTTCAAACTACTGTATAATGCCCACTAACACTAGCTAAACTGATAAAACTATTATCTATTGTAACCCATGTAGTTTTTTCTGATATTATTGTCATTTGAACTTATATTTTATGATTCCTTCTTGTTGATTATGATGTAATTTAGCAGGAAGTTGTCCACTGTCAGGATTTTTGCAGCACTACAGAAGTCTTCTGTTGGAGAGTAACAAACCAGTTTTTCGTGCCAGTGCCACCTTTCATCAGTGTGTCATCCACTGTGGTACAACTCAATCAGTCGGCTTTTCAAGGCAGCAGGGTGTGTATGAATGAGTGTGTGCTTATGTGCGCACACATGTGCAGTGACGTACTTGGATGTCATCACTGTGTGTGATGAATAACAAATAGTAACCTGCCAATGCAGGAGGAAAGCATAAACCTCACCAGTTTCCTTTATGTAGTGAAACAATAGCTATAGATTTTGTAGATATCTGTTGTAGTTTTGCGACCGCCGATGAACAGGAAACTGTCAAACCTGTTTTCTGACATACCACACAAAAAAAATCGTGTTTCTAAACAAACTTTTGTCGTGTCTGCTGCCTAACTGACGCTGTCACTCAGCGGAGGATTGTCAACACAACTGAAACCTGTTGCACTGATTGAATTGTGTGGTTGTTGTCAGTTTTGTTTGTCTTTGTCTTGTTCTCTGGCACACTTATTTCCATCTGTCTCTCAGTCCTTCTGTCTTCACAACACCCCACCTTGAAATGTCAGAGCCAAATCAGACTCTTCATATATAAATCTGGGCACAGGGAGAGCTCAGAGGGCCCCCCAATGCATTGAAATTGCAGCTATAGGAGGGAATCTCTAACTATTTCTAACAGGTACTGGTGACAAGACATGTCTAAAAGGACGTCTCAGTGCAGTTTAGAAATGTTAAGTTGAAAAACTGCTTTGCTCTGCCCTTTCTCTGCCCTGTCTTGGCCCTCATTCAGCGGAGGTGAATGAAAGCTCAGATCTAGTTGCCTTCAATTGAGGTTTATTATGAAGTGTGAAAGAATTACAGGACGACATTGTTATTCTGCGTCTCCACAGCAAAAAAGGTTCAGTGAGAAGCTGAGCGATACAAATAGCTTTTTTTGCATGAGGCATTTCAGGGAGTCTCAAATGTTCCATCATGCACCATTGTTCCACTTTCTGTTGAGTGTCACAGACTCCTGGTTCCTTTGTGCTGAAGACTCATGTCTTATTCTGATCTTCAGAGCAGTGCATCCGCTGTCCGTGAGAAGACTGAAGTGGAGGCAGCCAAGGGTGCGGCAGAGGGCCAAGCAGGACGGCTGACCCTAGAGACTGAGCGGCTTCGCAGGCGGGCACAGGAGCTGGAAAATGAGGTGGCCAAACTCAACCGCATCATCGATGAGGCCAAACTACAGGAGAGCAGGCTGGGAGACAGATCTGGCCGACTGGAGGTGAGGTGTCAAGGAGCGCACTGATGCTGTTTTTGATGAGTTACTGGTTCTGTGCAGCATATTGTATAGAAGTCTTACGTATCATAATTTGCACTTTAACAGAGAGAGAAGAAGCAACTGGAAGAGTCTTTGGCTGAAATTAAGGAGCAAGAAGAGGAGATGTCTCGTGCCAACCGAGCATTAACCATCCGGCTAGAGGATGTGCAGGTGAGCTCATTACACATTATGTGGGGGAAAAAAATCTGGATTCCTACCACAAGTACAATTAAACATATTTACCACTGTGTCCCTCTATAGAGGAACTTCGCCAAACTGAGCAGTGAACACAAGGAGTTGGAGGAGAGGTTACAAGAAGAGAAGGTTCAGAAGGAGCAGTTCAAGAACATGAAAAATGATATCGAAGACGAGAGGAGGCTGCTGGACCGTACCATAGACAAACTTCAGAGGGAGGTGAGCGTACTTGAGTCTGCACTACAGTAACATCCCTCTCAGCAGTTACCTCACAAGGAGAGTTGGACTCTGATTGCTGATTTCAGTTGGGATCAAGTTGGTGAAATGTTTTTGGTCATTAATCTTTAATACTTATAAATACCTTATTAGATTTTTTTTTTAATTTTAAGATTTGAGTGATTGTTTGTTGTTTGTAGTTAAAAAAAAAGTGCCCACTCAGTTTCACATGCAGTCCAGATAAGCTTAGGGGGCTCTTGAAGATGGAAATCTGGTCCTCAGGCAAGGTGAAAACATATATGTATATAAAAACTCTACTCTAGTCAGAGATATTGGTTTAAAACATTGACCTGTTTGTAGCCTCAGAGCAGAAATACAGTAAAAGTAAGAGTGCCTTCTTTTCCATGACCAATAAACTATTTAACTTTTGTAATTAAAATTTAGGGATTCAAAATATTCAGGTTCAGTATTCAGATTTTATTGCAACATTCATTCCGTAAACCTAATTTTAGTTCTCACATGTCCTTTTTTTGGCCCATACGCTCACTGTGGCTGCAGATGAATGATATTGTGGAGGCGTCACAGTCGTCCACTCGGGAGCTGCAGGAGCAGATTGATATTTATAAGGAGAAGAACCGTCGGGAGCTGGCCGAGCTGCAAAAGCTTCTGAAAGAGCGAGGACAGGAGCTTGACAAGTATCTACTGGCCAACAAAACTCTGCAAGAAGAGGTACAGTAAGCTTTGAATGCTGACGCTGCTTTCATGGTGAGAGTGGTCAAATCAAGGCCATCATTAGACAGGCTGACCGAGCCTCCCATTGTTCTGACTCAGCCAGTTCAAAATCATCTTCTCCTTTCAGAGGGCGATGTCATCACTTAGGTATTTTTGCTCCCCCTTCTCAAACCCACAACGTAGTATTATACTGAAGTAGTCGCGCCAAGTCAGAGAAAATCTTTTATACTTATTAAAATTGATGTTTACGCTCAGTGTTAGAATTAAAAGGGAAATGTGGTGAATTCCTTTATATTTCTTTGAAATGTGCTCATTTAATACCATGATAGTGAAACTTCCCAACCCCTGACCACCCTGCATTGTTTGCACTTAAGCAATTTATCCTTGTCGGCATTTGGGAATGTTAGGAATGTTTTTGTTGAAAGTGGAAATAGACAAATGTGAATAATTTGTGTTGGTAAGTGAACGGCTCATATTTTTTTTATGTATTTATGTAACATTTACTTAAAGAGGAAGGGCATATTTACAGTGACCAGCCAGAAATAGTTTTACAGTTCAGTGAAAATTGTGTTAAAAAAATGTTACAGCCTTATTCCATAGTTGATTAAATTCCTTTTCAATCTACACACAATACCCTATAATGAGAAAGCGAAAAAGGGTTTTTTAGAAATTTTTGCAAATTTAAAAAAAATAAAAACCTGAAATGTGTGAATACTCTCAGGATGCACTGTAGCATGGAACAGGCACTATGATCACATAATAGTACAAAGAATATCACTGGTTTTCAGCTGTAAAAAGTTACTGAGATGTAATTTACTGTCTTTTTTTTTTTTTTTTACTCATTTCAGTTCCAGAGGCAGCAAGTGCATAATAATAATTTAATTTAGTTAGGGTTTTTTTTAAATCCAGGTTATAAACCGATGTTGTGTGATATTGTCCTTCCATGGATTTGTAGCAGGAATATATAGTTTTTTTCCAAATGAGTCTGACGCTTTCTGTTACACTGAGTTCAAATGTCCAGTGTTGAAGTTTGATGTGGTTACATAAGAAGAAGAGAGAGCAACAAAACAAAGAATGTCTAAAATGAACAGGCTCCCTGTGGAGATTTTGACCACTAGTGGGGCGAGTCCCTGAATTGTTTGTGTCTTGTGTACTAAAAGCACGACACAAGAACAAAACGTACACCATGAGCTCAGGGGGATACACATTTCTGCTGACTGCAGAGGGAGGTAACTGTTAGAAGTGTTATGTGTCATAAAAGGGAGTGATGTGCCAGAAAAGGAGGAGAAGAAGGAGACTGCAAGCTATTGTAAACAAAGTAGATTTCAAAACATTTTAAAAAACACGTTGCAAATGTTTTATGAGGTAGGAAATACATTCAGCCTGTTTGTTAGGCCTTAAGGACACACCCAATGTACCCTAACACTAACACTGTAAACAAACTCTGTCTGTTTATATGAAAACTCAGCTGGGTACCTTTTTAATAGAGCTTTTGGCAGGTTTACGCTTTGAAGCAACATGCAACAACATGCTGTAAAAAACATATTTTCTCTTCTGGGTATGTCCTGTAGAAATGAGCTGCAGCCTTTACTTGACATCCTAACTGTCAATTTTACAGATGAATTGATTTGGATGTTCCTGACTGATGAGTGTTTAATGTAAGGACAAGGTCAGCTTACAGGTTCTTCCTTTTTTGCTGTCTACATCCAAACTGATGTATCACTGTCCAGCTGCCTCACAGGATGAGGAGGATGTCTTGTGATATCATTGTTGTGAAAGCTGTGCTGGCTGGATTCACATCCTCCTCCTCCACCTCTCCTGACAAACTGATTGCTCTGGACTGAACACAGTGAACGCACTTTTCCAGCTGTTTTGCAATGCCCCGCCAGTCTCTCCACCCATGTGAACTTGGCAGACCATCACTAAAATTACTAGCGTAGGCCACATACATACGTCTTTTCCCCTTTTATTTAACCAGGCTTAAGTCATTCCCTCATTAATACAGCAGTTCATTCATTTCACAGGTATTCAGGGCATGAGAGAGGATGGGTAATTATCTAATTATTACACTTAATATGTCTTTGTATACCCAGTTCTAGTTTTATGGTTTACAGTAGGTCTTACTGAAGTATTTTCACGATGAAATATGGAATAATTCTGCACTAATGGCCAAATATTTGTTTCGGGTGAGAAATAAGGGCATATGATGATTTTTCATTGTCGTAGCATTAAGCAGTGGGGGCAGTTACAGTGGGCGTCACTGCTGCTGGATGAACAACTGGCTGTGCTGGCCTCATTAGTCACTCAGGGGAACCATATAATCATTTTCCTAAGAAGCAACTAAATTGTTGGTCATTGTTATGAGACTGATACTTTGATAAGAAGCAGGGTGACATGTTGGACACGGAGATGGACTTTCAGCAGGAGAGCTGGGTTAAAGCCACTTTTACTGCTGAAGTATTTATAGCATACAGAGGGTCCTTTAATGAGATACTGAACCCCTGCTAGACCAGTTTCACTGATCCTCAGGTGTCCTCTGGTGTCATTATTTATGCAGGGCGCTTAAATGTTTTAGCAATAAAAAGCAATGATGGTTTCAGTAATTTTACAGATGTTGAAGTATGTTCATGTATTAAAGTGTTTTTTGCCCACAATGTAGCTTTCACGACGGGAGGAGGACCTGCGGCAGTGTCAGCAGGAGCGAGACGAGGCTGTGGACAGTGAGAGGACGTTGGACATAAAGGTTCAAGATCTGGAGGCGGAGGCCCAGACAAACGCCCACACTAAAGAAGATAAATCTCGACACTTGAAACTCATGGAGGTACATTATGGTGTCAAATAAAGCCAACGTTAAAGTTTTCGTCATTAACATAAGCGGATTAACAGAAACACATTCAGATAGAAATACTTAGTGACCAAACGGATGTCAATGTTGTGTTCTGCAGGAAAGGATTGCTCAGCTGGAGTTGGACCTGGATGAGGAGCGCCACAGTGGAGACCAGCTGATGGACAGGATAGACCGGGGAAGAGAGCAGGTACAACACACACTCAACACATTCTCATTATCAGTGCTCAACTGTGTCAGTGATCTGCCGTCCATGTTCACTTTAGTTCACACAGATGTGTCTCTGTTCCATCTCAACCTGTAAATGATATCCAAATCTCCTGTTGCTTTGTCTTCCACCCCTAACATCATGACTACAGCCACTAATCTCTGAATGAACACCATCATGTGACCCACACAAAACAATTTCAGGCCTCAAATATAGTCCTATATGATTAAAATGTAGGTTGAAGGTTTATATCAGTTCTTTCATGCACACTCAGGTGTCTGTACATACTGATTCTGCACTCCAAAAATGTCCTGTTTATTCGTGTTCTGAATTAAGTGGACAGGTTATTGCTTTGTAAGATGATCTTACATAATCATTCAGGTTGGCAGGTTGGAAGCCTGCCAGCGTGGTCTACGAACGTCGATCCAATTTTCATGCACCAGTCACAAAAGACCCCTCTTAATGCGGAGCCAAAGCCAAAATATGCAAGCTGCCAAATGTCTCAAGTTTTCAGGTTGTGGAGTTCACTTGGAAATTACGCTCTGTAACTTCATCTTTTCAGAACAAATCCAGTTCTTGGTTCTTGTGCTTGATCGCAGTTTTTATATCCTCAAAAATAAATGCTCCAGTTTTCCTTCCTCTGTGATAAAGCTGCTGACAGAAGCACTGTGAACTGACATTTAGATAAAGTCACTGTGCTGTTAGGTTTGTTGTTTGTTCATGGGAGAGTGCTTAGTAATCAGAGGGAGGATGTTGGCTCTGTATTTTTTTTAAATAACACTGTAATACAGCAACCCAAATGTTTTTGTAGTTAATGTATGTATCTTGTGTAATACATGGTCCAGTCATTTGCAACTCCATTACCTTAACTATAAAGATATGAGCTCTAAATGCAGGCCTGTAAGATTTGGCTTGGTTACAGCTTCCCCTCAGTCTGGAGCTGACACATATTCACAGGTACTGATCAAAATGTTAAATAAAGTGCGTAGCGACATCAAGAGAGGCTTAGTGTGGTTGAGTATAGTATTTAAATCTCCTTAAATGGTTTCCCTTTTTAAAAAATCCTGGCAGAGAGAAAAGAGTGGCATTGTGACAAAGTGGCATTGGTTCAGCATGAGGCTGAGGTCGGTTGTCAAGGCAACACTCGAGCTTTGTGCAGTCAGAGTGGAGTAGGTTGAGTGGTCGTGGTGTGTGTTTGCCTGTGTGCGCACAGACACACACACACGTGCATGCGGGTAGCGTGTGTGCTCTAATGTCTGTGGGGAGGAGAGGGGGGATGTATGGCTATGGGGTGGTGGGGTTGCAGCAGAGGCAGCAGGAAGAACACCTGCGTCTCTCCTGGCACCAGGTGCTCCTCTCCTGTCTAAATGAGAGTAATCTCCCCTCTCCTCTCCTGCCGTCTCTCACAAAGCAGATTAGTTTCGCTGTATGTTCCAGTCTGCTGATTCAGCTCCCTCAAGCACTGTGCTGGGTGCACCAGTTATAGGGGCCATCGTTCATCAGAGCAGCCCACTGTCACCCGCTAATTGGCATAAAATATCACCAATTCTAAGCTCCTCTCACAAAGAAAGAACCATCACCACTGTATCGATTAGTTTTCATCATCTCTTTTGAAGTAGGCTGAACAGTCATATTCGTACAATCTCTGCATTCATTAAGTTTCTTATCCTCAGTGTGCAGTGAGTTGATGCACAATAACACCATAGTTAGATTAGATGAAAAGATTGATACCATGCTCATGTCTGTCTGTTTAATATAAGGCTAATATGCAGTTATCTTAGCATAGCCTCACTCTTTATGAAAGTAAACACATAATTACAAATAATCCTGTTAAACCACAATTTGTCATTTCTACACTGTGGTTTTTGTACAGATTATACAAACGAGAGCGCTATTTTTCACCTTTGGACAAAGCTAGACTAATAGTTTCCCCTGTTTCCAGTCTTTATGCCAAGCTAAGCTATCTGTCTGCTAGCTGTAGTTTCACATTTAGCAAACAGTAATTAATTTGGTATTCATTTATTTTTATCAAACTCAGTAGGAAAGAATAAACATATTTTGTTGTTTACGCACTACACACAGAAGTCTTGCCAAGTTTAATAACTGAAACAGTTTGTATAGCCTGGAAGCCAACAGCAGTATATTCTCTGCAGAAACTACTGTAATTGATTTTTTTCCCCCCCCTCCTCTAACCTTGTGTCACTGAGACGTGACATTAAGAACTCAACAAAAGGTGGAATGCTGCCAAACTAGAAAATCCAGCTCAACAATTAACTATAGCCTTTTCAGCATTAACTCTTCCATTGTTTTGCATTTTGACTCACTGAGCGTCACAGTAGGTTTTTGTTGTGAGTGAGACTCAGGCAGTGTCTGATAATAATTGTCACCAGACTGTGTGGGACCACATAGATGACAGTGTCTGGGCTCGGCTTGACAGGTGGAGCAGATGAGGAATGAACTCCTGCAGGAGAGGGCTAGCAGACAGGACCTGGAGTGTGACAAGATGGCTCTGGAGAGACAGGTACACACTCTCCTGTCTGGAGGAAACCACAACTACACACAGTGTTACTCTCCAAACTCAAACCAAAGCACCAGTTCATTTCATTCATACGTCTTCTCATTATCATTCTGTTTCTTAATAGATCTGATCCATTCCCACATCAGTTTCCACTTGTATGTATTAATTATATAAACAGACATTTGTCCAGTCAAGCACCTAACTACTTTTAATCTTTCTGACTTACTCCAGAACAAAGACCTGAAAAGCAGAGTGTCTCATCTAGAGGGCTCCCAGAAGTCCAACAAAGAGGGTCTGGTTACTCAGCTGGAGAATCGTGTACAGGAGCTGGAGGAGAGGCTTGAGGGGGAGGAAAGGTGAGGTGAAAACCTGGATTGGGAATAGAGCTGAGGTGTGCTGTGATTAAAATGATGAGGAAGAGGAAAGATTTAAGTGGACGTTTGAAAAGGTTCATTAAGCTGCGTATGACAGCTAAATAGCGACAGAAGTTCATACTTAGACACTGATGGATTTAAGTTACAAAGTTGGAGCTAATATTGGAATAAGAAACACTGTAAATATCAGAACTAGATAAAGGATTAAGTTGAGATCTATTGGTTTTGGGGCTATATTGTGACTTTTTAATCATTTTCTGATTTAGAGGAACCATCTGTTTCTCTCATGTTATTCAAGTCTTGTAGAGAATCTCTTAATTTTTTGTGTTTGAAGTCAGTATTATGTGCTGTACGACATGTTTGATGATACATCGTGCTGCATGTGTTGCAGGGAGCGTGCCAACCTGCAGCTGGTGAACCGCAGACTAGAGAGGAAGGTAAAAGAGATGATGATGCAAGTGGAGGAAGAGCATCACTCAATGCAAGATCAAAAGGACCAAGTACGTAATACACACTCTCACACTCATAATAACACTCATTCAGTTCACTGAATGGAATAATAGAGCCTTATATCCACCTTTTATCTGTGTTTGTTGATCTTGAAGACCTTTAATCCACTGTGTGTTGTTTCCTACTTGAAGTTGAATCTGCGTCTGAAGGCCCTGAAGAGGCAGATGGATGAGGCTGAGGAGGAGATTGACCGACTGGAGCACGGCAAGAAGAAGCTGCAGAGAGACCTGGACGAGCAACAAGAAGCCAATGAGCAGCTCCAGAGTCAGCTCAAAGCTCTGCGAAGTGAAATCAGGTAAAAATGCAAAGAAAACAGGACAGAAGAAGATCCTAAAAATAATATACAGATATTCTTTGTAACTTAATGTGTACGCTGTCTCTCGCAGGCGTAAGAGCACCTCTGCTCCACTCCTCAACAACCTGGACGATGACGACGACGATGACATCAGCACTGATGGGGAGACATACTTCAGCTCATCTTCAGGGTACAAACGCTCTTCTAGTCAGGACAATATGTTGTCCACCTTCACTCTGTAAATGAACCCTGAGGCCGAGGATGAAACTGCTTTCTATGCATCACTGTCGGACCAAATGGCTGGAGATTCCCTCTGAAATCAACTTATCTGTTCCACCAGCTTTTGGAAAAACTGTAGATATTACACTGAAACAACATTGTGAGAATTAAGAGACTCTTCATCCTAATGGTTTTAAATATTATTTGAGTTTTTAAGTTCACATAATTATCCTGGATGTCTGGGTCCAAATTCTGTGTCCATTTAATTCACTCAGTATTATTTGAGATTATTGGATCATATCCTAAAAGTTTGTTTAACCCGTCCCGTAGAAATAACATGTAAATACTGTTTAACTTGATATGTCTACATTTCCACATGAAGTCTTACCTGAAAGTCTGTCAACCTGTTCTGAGTTGATTTTCCTTTGTTAACAAATGGATAACACGTGCTTGTTAATGATTATTCTAGCATTAGTAAACTTGAAGACGCACTCTTTAATGCACTGTAAAGCAACAAAACCAGTACTGCCTTTGTGAACACTATGAGGTTATTAACTCTACTTTTTTATGCCTATCAAATATCTGAATATTAACTTTTGTATCATTCATTTAAATGAAATATATTTACCTTTTTTTAAATGAATGAAGATCAAATCCAAATATATGAAGTAAGCAGAGCCAGGGTGTTTTTTTTAAAATGTATTCATAGTTGAATATACAAAATCCTGGCTCAGTGAGGTTTTTAGGGAACAATAAATGAGGGACTTTACATTTTTATACTGTTTTATATCAATGAATGATGGCAATACATCCACTGAATAGTTATCTACTGTAATTTTATCACGTTACTCCTAATAATAGTGACATTACAGTATTGCTTAAATATCTGCTAGGAGACTGAATGCATCATGCCATCATGTAGTGATGCCTTAATTAACTTTGTCTCTGTCTTTGTCTTTATGTGATTATTGATTCTGAATCAGACTTCTGATCAGTTGCAGTTACATCCCTGAACAAAGCAGCAGACAATACCATTTCATCTCAGAAGACGTTTTTATACTGGAAACACTTTGATTTCATTTCTATCTGGTAATTTTTTTTCTCCTGAATGGGGCGGTGTTAATACTAAACATGCTGAAAGTTGTTTTTTTTGCATCAAACGTGTATATGAATTGCACCACTGTGTACATAAGACCTTACAATACCTGTAAAGACCATGTCTGGGCCTCCTTTTAATGTTTCTTTTAACTGAATGAGGGAGTCACTTCAGATCAATTGACAATCGATGTTTTGCTACACTGTGATGATTTGCACTCTCTCACTATATGCCCGAGTCTGATGCCTGTGGAGGGAGAGTGGATTAAGACAAATTGCTGCCACTACCTCTCTGTACACATTTGTATGTTCATAAATCCTGCTGAAACTAAAATAAAGTTACTTCCAGTTCTTCAGAATCTCATACCTGTATGCCTTTTCTTTTGCTGAACTGTGCCTGACAACCGACTTTGAACATTTAGTAGTCACCCTCCAGTCAAAATATTTGTTTTTCTTCTTGTGCCTTCAGTTTACACATTCAGCTGCTGAAAGTGGAAAGTTTCTCTGTGCTCGTCGGAAAGTTTAAGGCTCAAATCATACCTACGAGCAAGATTTATGACGTCACAACTAGTTCAGAAGTGTGATGTGGAGACGTGAAGCCTCCACTGCACAAACACTGCTAATGGACTTTACAGTGAAGTAGGAGACATCTTTAAAAAATATTTGCAAGTTCATAGACGAAGAAGTCATTTTTAATGAGGTAGAAGGAATAGATATAAATTTAAGAATTTTATTAACAGGTAATTGAAATATTTATGGAAAATTTCACAGTAGTTTTATTTATCTTAAAAAATGTCTGGAGATCTTTACAAATGACTTGTTTATAAAGCTGATAAAAGGGTGACTCAAGTGTCTGACATCTTCTGTATGGTCAAACCAGCTGTGTCAATAGCAGCTCTTTATCATTAATGTGTATGAGTCAGTATTTCCCCTGCTGGAACATAAGAAGCATCCTGTGTTTTTGGTCTTATCACCTCACAGCAGAGAGCTTTGGCCTCCCTCAGTGTGTGGTTAAACAAAAACGGAGTCCTGGTGTAGAGCACAGGCCCATTTAGATCTACATCACTTTTTATATTTAAGTTTTTACTATTTTTCTGTGACAGAAAATCTACTTTGAGTCAATAATGTAAAACAATAAAATACGATCTTCTAAGGTGGGTTGAGTCCTTTTTTTAAATAGAGGCTGTATGTTTCACTGGAGCCTGGAGACATTCATTATAGACAAATCTACCGCTAGAAAGGAGGTGAATAGATTGAGCGTTCTTATTCTTACTGACTGACTGGCTTTTGTTGGCAGGGCATGACCTTCATTTGTTGCTATTCTGTGTGGAACAAACAAATCAACCTTTCAAGTGCCACAGTATTATCTCTCTCTCTCTCTCTCTCTCTCTCTCTCTCTCTCTCCCTCTCTCTCTCTATTCTGTGTCAAGCCAAGCAGTAAACTAATAGGGGCTGCAGGCTGGAGGGCTTAAAAGGGGAAAAGAAAGTTGTGTATGCTTAACAAGGTGATCATTCTTGGGATTCCTTTATGTGCTTGAGTGACTTCAGCCAGAGTGACTGCTGGGAAATAAAAAAGTAGACAGCTGAGAGAGTTGTCTTGGAGGGGACTGTGGGTGTTTTCTGATGTGAAGGGGATAGATTTTTTGACAAGCTGCTGGTTTTCACACGAAACTCCGTATCTCACAGTCCTACACAGAAAACATTCAAGTTTTACAAGTTTTACAGGGATCTAGAAACAACTCAAGCTGTTCAGAGTAGTAGACAGAAAAAACAGTGCTATGCTGCCCCCTAGCTGTAAGAGGTGGAAAAAGATCAGAAAATAACAGAAAGTTAATGTTTGTAAAATATAATATGATTTTATTATTAAACACAGATAATAATTGTGATTTGTAGATTGTGTGAGTTTCAGTAAATTGGTGCACAAATGTGATCACTGTTAATACAAAGGCACGCTTACTAATCTATTTCATTCATTTTGAAGAGGTAAGGCATTAACAATGAAGTGGTTCACACTTAATGGATCGTAAGTGGGACTGATGTCTGGTCTTCATCACCAAACTGTCAGACCTCTGCATGCTTAGAGAGACAAAAAGTCTCCCACTGCAGCAACCCGTCTAGCTCCCAAATACTTCAATCCTGATGATACATCTATCCAGCTCAATGTTCTTGTATGGAATTGAATATAAATACTGACCTAGTTGAGTCATTTAGTCTGAACTATTGTCTGAGTTGAGTGATAACAGTCTTAAAGCGTATTTTCAGGCCTACACCCACCAAGTTTATTGTGCTTATGTTTTAAGTAATACTAATGACATCACTCAGGTTAAGTACAGAAACACCAAGCGAAACGTGCAGTAGACACCTTGAGTGTTGAATCCTTTCAGCATAGCAGGACAAACCTGCTTTTAAGGGTTGTGTATTTGGAGTCTCCACCATGTACCTCAACTTCCTTGTAACATTCAACTTTCTCTAAAAGTAACAAAGCAAGATTATTTCCAGAGGTGCAATCAATTATAAGAGGGACTTTTTAAAGGTATATCTCTACCAGAAATCACAGTCAATCCTTCCACCCAAGCAAACTGATACATGGATTCAGATCAAATAAACTGGTGATCAGATTAGTGTCATATTAGTTTACTGTGCTTTTTTATTATTACATTTTATTTCATTGTAAAAATGCTTATCACAACAGCATTATCACAATATCAATCATTGTAAGTCTGAGCTACAACAGAGCGGTGAAAAGAAAGAAAAGAACAGTTACAAACTAAAGGACTTATATCTTAAAAACAACCCATTTTATACAAATACTGTTATGTACAGGCAAATCCAGGTGTTGTGTAATACACAGAAAAGCCAGAAACCTCCCAATTTCTACAAATCAAATGATTTGTCCATTATAACACTATTTTATCCAAGCCTATGCTCATATGTACATTGTGTGCAAAGAGCGGATTGCTTTGATTGTTCCTCTGGTTCATACAGGCTACAAAGAGATTCCTTGTATGTAATCCAATATCCACAGTCCTCATTGTGTAAACATTAATTCAACAGTTCAGCCAAAGATAATAAGGCTTCAGCAGTGTGAGTTAGACAAATAAAGAGGGTATCTTCCTAAGTTAGTGTGTTTTTAGTAACAAATCCCCTCTTTGTGTCACTATCCTCCCATCAGTGCTCAGTGTCCTTAGTGAGCACTGATCACTGAGCAAGTTGGTAAGTGGATATTTTACAAAATCAAGATTATAACTTTGGAAGGTACCCTCTTGATTTGTCTCACTTAGGCTGCTCAAGTCTCATATTAATTTCATCTGAAGTTCATAGTTTTTTACACAGAATGAGGAATGTGGATTTTGTCCCAGAAATGGTTTAAGAAGGGATCTCTTTGTGAACAGTATGGAAAAGAAGCACAGTTGTAGTGATCAATAATACTTTCAAAGTGCATATAGACATTTTTTAAAGAAAGACCTAATAAAATGTGAACCAATCCTTTAGTTTAGCAGTTTGTGAGTTCAAGGTTTGTCCAACCCCCAAAGCAATGCATGTACATTTGAACTGTCAATTGCTTTTTAAGTTTGCCACTCACTTCTCAAAACAGTGCAATATTGTGAAACAGTGTCATTTCATCACAGACCGCACATTCATCTGTCAACAGTTGTAATGATGCTCTTCTGTCAAGCAATAATTAAAACATAAATCAACGTGAATTCCAAAGCTGCAGAGATGCTGCGCAGACAGCAGCTATTGTTGTTGGTTTCAACAGATAAATCCTACTCAAGCAACTGCTCCCACACAGGGGAGAAGATCAAACACCTGAACTGTGCGTACTGTACTGTAACCTCCCTGCAGCAACAAACAATACATGAAACTTATTACAAGCACAATATGAACTCCTATTAATGTTTTCATCTGGCAGCTGTGTACATGTTGCTCATCAGCTTGTTGGTGTATAGGAGCTCTGCTAAGGAACAGACTGAATGAGTGCAATATTTTGCTCTTTCTCCATCATGTAAATTGAGAGTCACAAATGTAACAAAGGTTCAATGAACTCTGGATGTCCACCAGAGACAGTACACAATACTTGGATATGCATCACGTGCCAATACCAACAAGTCCTATGTGTGACCTGGGTGACACAAGAAACCTGATAAAGGGGCCTGGCACTCAGCAGTTGTCTCCTACAGAATCTTCTCATTAACAGTGAACTCTGGCACTCATGCAGAATTCATAAACCTCAAAAGCGGTATGAAATACCAACAAGGTCACAAGGAATCTGTATTCACCGAGTTTTAGTTGCATACTGCAGGAGCAGACAAGACCACTGTTGCTACAGGATGGGGGATAGCCAAGTAAACTCTGTAAAAGGGTACAAAAGTACAGGAAGAAACCCAAGCAGGTGCAGCCCAGATGTCACAAAGTGAAACCTATAAGATGGCCCTGCTCCTGGCCGTTCCACCAGGAGCATCTCCAAGAACGGCCCTTAACCAGCATTATTTGCAAGTATTTGAGCAATATAGGCATAGAGCAACGCTCCGGGTCCATGTTTTGATCCCTGTACTAACTGAAAGAGAGTTTCCAACTGTTGGCATACAGTGCTCTGATTTAGGATGCATGAGCATTGATTATGGTCTGGTGTTTCAATGTTTCTGAAGCAAATAGGACGACGTCCGCTCTGCTGTACCTCTCCCAGCTTATCGGTACCACCATCAGGTTCATTCTTCAAAAATGAGAGATGAGGTTGAGGATGTTGTCCACCCTCTGCAGGGGGAGAGATACCCTCACTAACACTGAATTGAGGACAACACCAATGAACATTACTCACTGACTAGGAACAAAAGAGCTCCTGAGGAGAAAGTGTTGCTGCAAAGTGCCAGGTAAAGATCCAAGGGGTGAGAGGGAGCCCAAATTGGTACACCTGTCCCTTGAAGGCCAAAATGAAGAAACTGCCTATGGTGGGGTGCCACTGGACCATGGAAATAAGCATCCTTCAAGTCAAGTTGATGTCTTTTTCTGACACACACTGGAGAACATCTGCTGTGCAAAGCATGTGAAAGCAAAGAACCTTCACAAACTGGTTCGAGATTGGGGATCAAGCAAAATCCACCATCCTTCTTTGGAACAAGAAAATAAATTGATTTGAACTTTCTTAATTGAACCAAACGTTTTTACATATTTGATTTCACCTTTCTATAGAAGCACCAACATTTCTCGCTTGAGAGCCAGAGACCTCAGAGGGTTGTTGACAACAGTCATTCTTACCCCAATGAAATTAGGGGGTGACGTCAGAACTGGATACTGTATCCGTTGGAAAGAGTTTACAACCTCCAAGGGTCTGAAATTAAAGCCTCCCTGTGGCTGAGAAATAATGCTTGATACAGTAAAAATTCACATTAATGTTAATGTCACATTAATCTTAATTTTATGCAAATTGGCAAATAATCCATTATGGCAGACTTTTATGGTCCAATTGGTTTTTGTTTAGAATAATTGAGCTTGATATGTGTGTCAAATTACAAGTCAATTAGACTCACTGTATGGGTGTGCCGGCCTTTTAAATTTTTTCGGGGGGATGTGAATTATAGCGCCACCATCTGGCCGATTGAACTTATATTTCTTATTTATATTGTGCAATTATTTCCACTTATTGGACCAAGTTTGATGTCTCTAACTCATTCCAGCTCACAGCTATTTGAGCCACAGTAGAATAAAACAAATCGTAATAATAAACTGGCACAAACTCAGTAGGATTGTACATCTTTGGGGATTGAACCCTGAAGAATACAAACAGTGAATATTCACATGGGTTTCTAAATGACATTAGATTTGTACAGAGGCCTGCCAGAGTGACCGGCAGGACAGAAACACCATTTGTTTGATGTCTGGTTACTAATTAACTTCGCAGCCCTGTAGAAAATACCTCTTATATTGGACTGAGATTATGTTCTTTTCATATTTTGACTTTACATTAGCTAACAGCCTATCCTTGTTGAAATGTAATGCACAGCTCAACAAGGTATTGCCAGGCAACTTGAGCCTGTATTCTTTTGAGTTTCTAGTTTCTATTAAAAGGGAGTGACTGCAGGCCATTCATACAAGGAATGTGATCTGGCTGTCAGGATGAATGTTTGTCTGTTCCTTACAGATATTTGACAGGATAAGTTGGTATGTTCAGTAAAAACCGATGAGGATAAATTCATTGTGTGAAGGTATAGCTGTGTGGCAGTAGGTGACAGTAACATTAAAAAATAATGTTTGTTGTGCTGTCTTTCTTTTCATCACTATCCACTATCAACTGTATCAATAATTTATTGACTATAGCAGCTCCTGCATGAAGTAAGTCACCTCATGTTTCTTTAGTATCAAGTTGTTTTTGGCTTTCTTTAATTTTAAAAATACCTTTTTTTTTTTCTTTTTTTTTTTTACAGTGGTTGACCAAGCTCTTGATGAAACAGAAAGCATATTTAAATTAAATCTTTCTTATGAATGCAGTAAAATATGTCAATATTGGAGTAAAATAAATATTCTGTAGTTATTAGATTATTACTGAGACTTTTCATATATAGCCAAAACTGGAAGATATTATCACACTCCTTTACTGTAAAGTGAGCTTTAGGCTACCAGCCCCTCCTATGTGCCATTCCTGTTGATAAGAGTTTCTCCACCTGTCCCTGTTAGGATCCGCCCTGTGAATGTCTCGCTCGCAGGGCACGAGGAAGAGACCAGCGAGGCAGGTAAAATGTGGCCAGACAGGTCTGATGGGAATGCAGAGAGACAGAGAGAGCCAGAGAGAGAGGCTTGGTGGTTGCTGAGTGACTGACAAGCCTATCAGCAAGGTGTATTAAGAAGCAGTAAGGTGTAATTTAAACAATGACATAGTTGTATTTGAGTGTGGAACAGGTTTGCACCTGGTCATTCTCTGACAGAGAGAGGAACCTCGGACCCTGTAGAGTCCCACCACCTCCACCACTTGACAGAGTGGAATTTCCCTCCTCTTCCCTGGCTGGGGCCGGGGGCAGATGGTCGCTCTGAGAGTTTGAGCAGAACTCAGGAAGGAGAGTGAGAGGAAGGGTGGGAGGAGGACAGACAGAGAGGGAGAGGAAGAGAGCCGAGGAGTGGACAGAAGAGGAGACATGCTTCGCTACGGTTCAGGACGAACTGTTTCCACCACCACAACAGAGGACTCTCCAGAGTCTTCAAGTGAGGTAAGAAGTCCCAGAGAACAGTCAGGACATTGATAATCTCCTTCTGTCTCTCCTCTTCTCTCTCTCTCACGTCTCCTCTGTGTTTTGTAAACAGCCCATTGTGTTTTCCCCTGCCTCTTATATTTTCCTTGTTGCTCTCTACTCTGCAGCCACTTTGTCTCAATCTGTATGTACACTGAGATCACTTTTCTCTCTGTGTGTGTATATGCCAGCTACCATTTTCTGTTCCTAGTTCTGCTGAAAGTTCTTGGTTTTTTTTAGGATGTCTTCTCTTACAAGAGCATGTAATGGGAACTGAGTGTGCAGGATGCAGGGATGTCATGTTTATTTGAACAGCTCTCTGATAAAACAGGCCTTTGTACTAAACTGGCCTTTTAGGTTATTCATATTGTTTGATAATGAAAAAAGGCCCCATTATTATTTAGAAGACTGAGTGTGTGATATGAATGAATACACTACTGCAGCCACTACAGTAAAAATGGCAACACATTTGCGTAGAAGACAACCAAACAAGACACCCACTATACTGTAAACATGAGAACGGACGTATCTATAGCACACAGAGATTTACATAAACTTTGTTTACTGCTCTGTTGCAAAAATAACCTGATGCTGGACTGTTAAGGTGTGTGAGTTTCTATGCTTTGGTGTAAATTACATGTCCATGTGAACTGTAATGCAAAATGTGGTTTTGCTTGTATAACATCAGTAATTAGCCTTTTGTCTGTTTGTATTTCTCAGAGGAGTATCACACGCCTCAGGTTAACTCTCCATGCAGGAGATAATGGAAACAAGGAGCCCAAAACTGCAAACACAGTAAGCTGAATATCTCCCTCATTCAAATTCTACAATTAGCCATGGTATAACCTGCCTATAAGTCTTGCCTGACAGCCCCATTTAGATAGGTAAAAGTTTAATGAATGAGTTCAACTGAACTGAATTACCTCAAGTTGAACTGAATTTGACTCAACAAACCAACTGAAACTGTGTGTGTCTCTACAACAGCACAAACAAAAATAGTAACATGGGATTATCCATCATATTATACAAATTCTTAGTAAGAGAGATGGAGCCATTGAGATTTATGGCTTTTATCAGCTGGGGTGGTTACACAATCATGACAGCAGGGTGTGTGTGTGTGTGTGCTAATGCATTCACAGATGTTACAAATTTACTTCAAAGCTCAACACCGGCTGTATTGTAAATCTATTCCATACTGTACTTTTTTACATACTGAAGAGAAAGTATATTATTCTCCACTTTTGATTTCTCAGATACACCCGAGAGTTTAGTTGAAACAGCACTGAGACAAACACTGCTAACTAAACAAATAGCTACTGAAGTGCAGAACTACTCTCATTACAGTATACAGGTCTGTTTCGGTGTATTGTCACCATGTGATTTATGATTGTGAGTACATGCTGCAGGCTGTGTGGGTGTTTGCTGTAGTTGCCTGTGCCCCGGCCTTTGTTTGTGTTCAGGATCTGTGGTGCAGAGGCTGTGGCAAGTGTGAGACCTGAGTACAATACTTTAGTCCATGTTGGCACTTGGGAAGTTTTTGGTCCATGCGCATTGTGGTGTGTTTTTGTATGCACCTTAGCACTGGGAGTGCGGTGTTCGACCAAACTTCCAAAAGCTCCGCTGATAGCAGGCTGCTGTAATCTCTGAATGTGCTTCCCTTTGGGAGGGCGTGGCCACAACTGTTGGAACTGATGTCAGAGGACAGTCTGGTCAAGAGTTAACAGATATGGAGTAACACATGTTTTCAGTGATGATGTGTACTTCAGTGTGTGTTTAGTGAGGACGTAACAGAGCCATTTATTTCTCCCTGACAGACATCTCCAGCTCTAATACCAGAGTTACCAGTAAACTGTATGATCAGTTTGTATAGCTTATCATGTACCTCAAGTGTTATAAAAAGTGATGTTGAAGGAACATATAGTGTATTAAAACTAAATGGAAAAGCTTAGTGGAAAAAATACTAACCTATCTGGGATGATTGATACAAATGCTTGCGTTTGTCAAACTGTCAGAATAGTACTTTAAATAATAGTAAATAAGAAGAAAAAGAACGTTTCCAAATAAAATATGCACAAAATGAAGTACAAAACAATTAGAAAGTCTCATTCAGAGTAACAGCGCAGCAGTTACTCATTGAAATGCTAAAACAAGCTGATAGCTTTGCATGTGAGTGATATTTATTTATACAATATAGATAACCATAACTTCAAAGGTACTTCCGGAGTTGAACTGAAGGGGAACGTCAGGGTTCAAGAGGTTTAAAAACTAAAAAAAATGCTGTGACACGTAACTATTGTTGTTGCAGCAACACTCACTTGAAATGCCTGCACAACGTCAAGAAAGGACACAGTTTTGATAAGGCTTGATGTAACAGTTGAGTTTTTGTTTTTTTACTGCATTTAATCACACCAGTGTGAGACGTCCTTTTTTTAGCCTCAATCACATTTCCACTGATCAATCTTTGATCTCAAATGTAATCACGTGGGGATTTAAAATATGGGTTTGGTCACTTGCATTTTGTGATGGAAAAAGCAAAAAAGATGTGAAGTTAATCAAGGATGAAGGAAATTACTAAAACATCCTCTTCCAGAGATATCCAGAGATAATTTGGTTTCAGTTGGAACGCTGGTTCAAGTGGTTATTCCCTATAAAATTAGAAAGGGTATGACCTGCAACCTGACACATTATGGACACAATCCAACCAGTGACTGTGACCAAGATGAGACATAATACCTCTGTACCATGTCACACAGACACAGAGTTGTTACATATAGGCATTTCTACACCTACAGCATTGGATTTCATCGTCACAATGGCCAAAAGTCTCTTCAAAGTGAACTTGATTCAGCCCAATGAGCTACATGAGAGGGTCTTTGTGCCATGACTTCAAATACAACTATCATGTTTGTGTCGGAAATAAGGAGATAATCCAATCAATCGAGTCCTTCACAATATAGTTACATGATAGAACAATCAGTTCATGAGCTACAAGCAAGTGACACAGAAAAAAGCTTGACACTGCACTGATATGTCATCATTTCAAAGAGACTTCGTTCAGTATTTTTTACAAGTTTACATAATTCAGGGAGTCACTGACATCTATGGGCAAGTCAAGCTCCTCGTGGAAACAAAACAAAGGAAACTCTGTATGCTCTGCACATAGTTCCTTCCACCAAAATTACATAGCTTCAGTTTTAACAGGTAAACAAAGGCATTGTGAAATTCAAAGCTGACAGCACAAAGAGCATTGTGATGCTGAGATGTCAGAGAAGCAGTCTGTAGTGTTGTTAAAACATAGAGATGGCTGTCCTTCCCTCCCTTCTGTAGGAATTCACATCCGCCTATTAGCAGGCCTTCGCCATTTCTCAACACCATGTCCTCTGTAGATTAAGTGGTGGAGAAATGTGAGGCTCGGCTCTGTCCACGAGACAACACTGGCGTCTTTGTTCTATTCCTCCACACTCTTATCTCTGCTAGGAGTGGAGACTGATGTCTATTTCTCTGAGTAACAGGTCCTAGATGAATGTTTAGTTTGAGCAAAAGCTTTTAAAATATGTTTGAACATCACATCTATCTGTCCGTCTATCTGTCTACGTATGTTGAACAAAAATGTTTTTGTTGTTTGTTGCATTTATGGTCAATTGAAAGAACATATTTTCTGCATGTAACCAGAAACAATGACAGACCAGAGCACATTATACCCATAGACACTATGCTTATTAGAAGGTACCGGTGTTGTGGAATGATGGCACAAAATAATAACACTTATTATAAACATTTTTGAAGTGTCCACACATGGAATGAAGCGAATCATCCACAACAGCTGTCTATGAATATGTTTTTTTCTCTGCAGGATGAAAAAGATGCGAAAAAGATGTGGAAGAAGAAAAATGGGCTGATTCAAAGAGAGAGGCCAGCTGGCAGGGAGTCACCTCAGAAGGTAGACAGCCACATCTACCACATGAATAATAGGCATGACAGTACAATGCATGTACTGCTTTCGCATGTGTGTCACTGGCATCCGTCTGTAAAACACCTTCCTGCACACTTGCAGGCTGTCATCAATAATGTATTCATGGATATTCAACATGAGCAGATGCTTGTCGATGACTGCAACAAATTCAATGTCTCAAGTGTATCAAGAGAAATGCTGTAGATTCATCCTCACTGGTTTGGTCAAATGTTTTAGTATTCTCTGTGTGATGTGAAAAAATGGAACAGAGACAACAAGATTTTCAGTGAAAATGTTTGAGTTTTGAACAGTAGGCTGGACAAAATTGATTGATTAATTGAATACTTGCTCTTAATAATGTCCAAACAAAACATTTGACTCTTGCTATAGATCTGAAATATTCATAGAAATTGAAGCTAAGTTGCCTGTGAATATTACAGCCATTTGTTATTTTGTTGTCTAAACTGTTTAAAGTGCTGCACTGCTCCTGTGCTGGTGTGCATCTCTTTTCATTGGATGCCCGGCTGTTGGAGGCACAATAGGCAGGAACGGCAGCTCATGTACCGGGTTGCAGAAACATGACACCTCCAGTGGACCTTGCACTTTTTTAGCCATCAGTTCCCAACCTTCTGTTTCCAGTGCTCAGCAACAGTAACGCTGGAAATACCTGATCAAGTGCACATGTGCAAGGATGTGCATCCACACACAAAAACACATAGTCAGGTACAACTGCAAGTGTGAACGTGCACACAAGGAGGCACACAAATACACAAACACAATGACTAAGTCAGCCTCAGTTGGAGGGTGGCTACAGAAACCTGACCGGTGTGATCCTGTCTCCCTCAGCACCTCGGAGACATGACCAATGGGGTGCCAGAGACCTCGCTGCATCATCATGGGCCCAAAGTGTACGGAGTAGTGCGGAGGACGGGCTCAGACAGACAGCAGGAAGTGATGGCGCGAGAGTGGACGGTCAATCACCTTCACGATGAGATGAAGTACATCAGGGAGGTGAGTCGAGACCACAATAAAATATGAGATAAACAAGCAGCCATCAGTTTACAGTGACGCAACCAGATGTTTAGATCATTTCATCTGTGCAGGCTTGTGCAGGATGGGTCGCTGTGTATATAATCTCTGCATGCTCTCTGTATCTGAGTACAGGTGAGAGATTCTCTGGAGAAGGTGAGAGAGCGTATGTATGGGCAATTTGGAGGAATGCAGCAATCAATGCAGAAGCTTTCACAGGAAATCAGGGTAAAGAATTACAGTATGTAACAACATGTGGCCGCTCAGAGCTGCTTAATCAAACTCCACACTGTGAAGCTGTGACTAAATCTAAAAATGCAGTGTATCACGTGTGTTTCTGCAGGCTGCCAATTCACATCGGAGGAGCCTGGGGTCAGAGGTGAAGATCCGGACAGCAGCCATGGAGAGCTTTGATCAGATGAACAGCTCCCTTATATCTGCTAACATTGGCCTACAGGTAACAAATCAAAGAAACTGAAACTGTGAAGACCTTCCTCACGTTAGCTGCATGCAATTACAGAAAGAGTTAGATTGCTGAAACAAGTTTGCTTTGCAGAAATCCGTTCTGGAGAACTGTCAGAACAGAGTGGACACAAGGGAGGAGGTGAAAAGTTTGCGCAGCACCTGTGAGAAAACACAAGAGAAACTCAGAGATAAGGAGAGGGAGCTGGCTGCTGCCCAGGCTGAAAACCAGACTTTGAGACTCCAGGTAAACAAGCAGTCACTCATGCAGTGTAAGCACACTCACACGGTCATTCATACAAACCCACATGCATCCGCAGATTTCAAAACATTAGCGTGGAAGTACCTTAGCTGACAATTTTTCTGAAATAGTGTTCAACCAGCTGGTGTGACAAGTGGGTGCTCATATGGCCTGCTGCTTAATGATCTGATGAGTCAGTAAGAGACTGAGATGGACAAGTTATACAGGATTGTATGAACAAAGAGAAGGCTTTACATACAAAAAATATTCTTTACATGTGTTCATCACCTATTTTTTCTATTATATAACTACTGTACCAGATAGTTGTCCACTCTCAGTAATTCTTTTCTAACAGTGTTTGCAGTATGTTACAGTGAAAAATATATATATCATTAAAATAGCCCCAAAAATGTTCAGAGAACGTATACCCGGTTTCATTCAGAACTGGGTATAACTAGGTATTGTATCGTATTTTCTTTTGAACTAACTAAGAAATACAATATGAGGAATAATAGATAAAGCACTGTGTTCTCATCCAGCAGATTTTATAATAGATGATCTTACTACAGAACAAAAACACATCAGCTGCATCTGCATCTTGTACTCTAGTGTCAATATGGAATAATCAGCTCAGCAGAGTCATACTTTTTGCTGCGCTGTGAAATGTGCAGGTGGAGTCTTCACAGGAGGTCCACAGTCAGGCGCTGCAGGAACTCTCAGCAACGCTTCAGAGGGAGTATGAAGAAAAGCTGCTGGAGGAGCAACTGAAACACAGGGAGGAGATTGAAAACCTACAGGTCTGCATTCTTTACCTCTTTGTTTATCAAGTCTCACAATGGTACATCCCATATAGTTTGAATGCCAATAGAAACCACACATCATATATCACAGGAACCAGATACTTATGTGACAATTACTCAAAATACCTCAGATGATTTTGATTTTAAGACATTTTACAAGTATTATAAAGCAGTATTGTCTAATGATAATTACAACAATGGGGTCATTTAATGAGCAGCTTTAATAATAAGTTCTATATCTGAACCAAAATGTATTTTTGCTCACAAAGGCTCAACTTGATGAGTATATCAGGCGGCTGGAGGCAGCAGAGAGGAATATCAGGACTGCAGAGGCCAAGATATCCGAGAGGGATCAGAGGATCAATGAACTTGAGCGTCTACTAGACTGTATGGGAAAAGTAAGGAAAGTTTTAAATGAGAGGTTCTAATTTTTGAATAATGATAATTATTCACATTCCCTTATGTACATTGAAACATGTTTTTATTAGATACCCACTTGATTTGTAAGAGCTAACTTACATTAACATTAGAGTGCGTTTTTGCACAGAATGAGGACTCCAGATTTTGACCTCCATCACTTACATTAATACCATATTAGGAAGGGATCTCTTTGGGGCTAACATGGAGAGGAAGAATTATTGCAGATACCAAAAACTATTTTATTGAACTTATGGACACGTGTGTGCTGTAGTAAGACAAACTTGAAAAATGTGAGCCCAACCTTAAGCTGCCTTTACTTCTTGCACATATTAACCAGCTTGCAATCATTTCATAGGAAAAGACTCAACTTCAAAGGAAACTGCAAGAATGTGAACAGCGTCTCCGCTTGATGGAGTTGGAAGACACAACTGATTCAACTGTAGCCCAAAGGTACAAAATAAATGTCAAGTTTGACAAAACAATCCCAACTAAAGGTCCACTAACGAGCTTTTACCTGAGATTTTAACCATTTCAAACAGTCCTAATGAGTGGATGGAGTTTACTCAGTTAGATCTTAAGTTCAAGCCGAACAAGTGATAAACTACAGAAAAAGATTATAAGTACACCTTGACTAAAGGTTGTTTTGTCTACAAATAATTTTCAAAGTTAAGAATATATTCTCGTGGCTCAGAAAAAAGTTTTGTTTTGGCGGAGGCGTAGTACAGACACCAGAGCGCTGAGTTTATTTGTGAGGATAAATGGTCACTGGTCATCTTTAGGTCCAAAGTGCTGCAAAGTGAAGCTGTGGATCTCCGCGAGAGAATCAAACATTTGAACGACATGGTGTTCTGCCAGCAGAGGAAAGTCAAAGGAATGATCGAGGAGGTGAGGAGACTGTAGTAATCTCTGTGGGAGCATTTAGGTTTCGTGTTCATATTTGTGTTTTGATAATGGGTGTGGATGAGATACATACATATGTCAGCTTAAGTGGCTTGATCAATTAAGTGCACAAAAGATACTTAAAACCTGACCCAGAGTACATAAAGGGTGTGGCATCCTGGTGGCAATTCGTGGTTAAGATACAGTGTATCCGGAAAGTATTCACACCCCTTCACTTCCCCCACATTATGTTACAGCCTTATTACAAAATGGATTAAATTCCTTTTATCTCATCAATCTTCACACAATACCCCATAATGACAAAGCGAAAAAGGTTTTTTAGAAATGTTTGCAAATTTATTAAAAATAAAAAAACTGAAATATCGCATGTACATAAGTATTCACACCCTTTTCTATGACACTCTAAATTGAGCTCAGGTGTATCCTGTTTCCACTGATCATCCTAGAGATGTTTCTGCAATTTGATTGGAGTCCACCATTAGTAAATTCAATTGATTGGACATGATTTGGAAAGGCACACACCTGTCTATATAAGGTCCCACTGTTGACATTGCATGTCAGAGCAGAAACCAAGCCATGAAGTCAAAGGAATTGTCTGTAGACCTCCGAGACAGGATTGTTTTGAGACACAGATCTGGGGAAGGGTACAAAAAGATTTCTGCAGCATTGAAGGTCCCGAAGAGCACAGTGGTCTCCATCATTCGTAATTGGAAGACGTTTGGAACCACCAGGACTCTTCCTAAAACTGGCCGCCCAGCCAAACTGAGCAATTGGGGGAGAAGGGCCTTGCTCAGGGAGGTTACCAAGAACCCGATGGCCACTCTGACAGAGCTCCAGCGTTCCTCTGTGGATGGTAGAGTGGCCAGACGGAAGCCTTTACTCAGTAAAAGGCACATGACTGTCTGTTTGGAGTTTGCCAGAAGGCACCTAAAGGACTCTCAGACCATGAGAAACAAAATTCTCTGGTCTGATGAAACCAAGATTGAACTCTTTGGCCTGAATGCCAAGCGTCATGTCTGGAGGAAACCAGGCACCTCTCATCACCTGGCTAATACTACCCCTACGGTGAAGCATGGTGGTGGCAGCATCATGCTGTGGGGATGTCTTTCAGTGGCAGGAACTGGGAGACTAGTCAGGATCGAGGGAAAGATGAATGGAGCAAAGTACAGAGAGATGTTTTTTATTTTCAATAATTTGCAAAAAATTTCTTAAAAAACGTTTTCACACATTATGGGGTATTGCGTGTAGCTTTATATCTTCGTCCCCAGTTGGATTCCAGCAATGAGTCTTAATTGTGTGTCATACCCTGTCTCTACATGATTAATGACCTCATCTAGCAGAGACAAAATGCTGAAAAATTTATTAAAAAAGCACATTATTAGAGTCTTAAATTGTAATATTGTAATCTCATGGCACAGTTTGGTGTCAGTAAAGTTAATTCTGTTGCATAAAACCTTTTTTTAATGGGTCCATGTTACAATCTGGCCTGGTGGAAACCCTGACACAACATGAAAATGAGACTCTCCTCATCCCAGCTCACAAGAATCACCAGCAACAAGGAATTTTGCAGCCCTTTAAATGTTTATTTCATTCTTTTGGCTTCAGGGTGGTTCAACAGCAAAAAAAACCCAAACTAAAAAACCCCCAAAAAACAAAAGGGAGTTACATCAACCTGAAATTGCCTGCTAAAATAGAAACAAACAAAAATCACTGACCTAACTCCTAACTTAGCAAAACAGGCGAAAAGACCTGGGTTGTTACATCTACTTGCAGAGCTATTTACAATATTCAACACAAGAACATGTTGACTGACTGACTGGAAGTGGAGAGAGGAGAACCTGCGAGAGCTGAGGGAAGCCGGCCTCTAAACTACTTGCTTTTAGGCTGGAACCAGTCTGCTCTCTGAAACAAACTACAAACACTCAATCACAATTATTCACTAAGCCAGTCAGAGATGCTCATCTGAAGCCCATTACAGGAAACCACCACTGCAAGTTCACCAGAGGAAAGCATACAAGTCTCTAAAAATACATAAACAATGAATGAATTGTAATTTGGGTTTATACTGAGCTTTTCCTTCAATTCAATTAGCACTAAATTACATACTTAGTTCTTTCCAGGAAACTTTCAATTAAATTACTGGGAAATTACAGATGTGTAAAATAAAGCATCAATGCCAACAATCTATACAAGATCATAATGTTGAATCAAATAAACTGTGGAGAGAAACAATCAGACTGAAAATACACAATATCTGTTTGCTAATAAGTGTTGTCTTCTTGAAATTGTGAAGGTTGAAACACTTCGAGCTCAAGTTGCTCAGAAAGATATGTTCATCTCAGAGCTTCTGGACAGAATTGCAATAGTGGAGTGTGAGGTGAGACAACAGTACAACAACTGTGTGTTTGTTGCATGTTTTGGTTACGGTGTGGTGTGGTTAAGTTCTGCATGATATCAGATGGTTTCCTGGGCTGCTGTGTGCTGGATATCCTGAACTTTCAGCAATGTCTGTGTGATTTCCTTGTGTCATTACTCCTGTCACTTTCACACGTGAAGTCCTTTGCATGTATCTGACCTGACAGTGTTGTTTCCTCTTTTTCTTTTCCTAGAATAATGAATTAGAAGACAAGCTGAAGTATTTTATGTCTACACAGACTAATAGGCCACGAGAGGTTTTGGAAACCAGGGAGATAGGAGTGGGCTGCGATTTGCTCCCCAGGTAAGAGGCAAAGTTGAACAAACATGCTGAGTAAAATAAGGTGTGTTTGGTGCTTCATTTGGAGGTAACTTCTCACTCTGATGTCTGACTATGCATCCACAGAGGTAAAGCAAAAAGGCATGATGTTGAAACTCCTGTTCAGTGTAAATCATCTCATCTCCGTCCCATACAACACCCACCACCTGTTCAACATCCGTCCCCCGTACAACCTTCGTGCCCTGTACAACCTTCATCACCCATACAACCTTCATCACCCATACAACCTCCATGCCCATTACAACCTTCATTCTCTACACAACCTCCCTCTCACACACAACGTTCTGCCCCCACATCTCCCATTCAACATCCATCTTTCTATCAAACAACGCTGACACCGTCAAGGACTTTCATATCTAACAACCCTCCGCCCAGCAGGCTGGAATCCAGTTTACTTCGATACACTCCTGTTGAGTACAGCCGCTTCCTGCAGTCCCACCCCTCAGTACCCAGTGGATCCTTCTCCTACACCCGTCCATCTGAATCTGAACCTCCTGTGAGCAGCAGAGACAAGGCTAACGCTGAAACAAACTTGGACATAAGCTCAAGTCCAGAAGAATCCACTTCGCCCCCGTCCAATTCTCGAGCAAGGTCAAGACCACCTCAAGTTTATACACCGTTCATGAAACTGATGGAAATAACAGCAAAGATAAACATAGAGTGATGTGACAGGAAATCTGTTTGTTTGTTTTCTTGCCAAGATAGTTAAAGGTGCAGTGTTTAGTAGCATCTAGTGGAACAGACTTGGCAGAAGTTGGAATATAATATTCATGAATATATTTCAATTAGTGTATAATCACTTGAAAATAAGAAATGTTGTCTGTCCTTTACCTCAATATGAGCCTTTTATCTACATAGGGAGCAGGTCCTCTTCAATAGAGCTCACCATGTTGCACCACCATGTTTCTACAGTAGCCCAGAACAAACCAAACACTGGCTCTAGAGAAGGGCTTTCATGTTTTTTGAAAGTTTCGTGGTTCTCCTACATGCTTGGATGGGCAGAAGAAGGCAAGGGGTATTAAGTTGGTTGCAATCTGTAACCTCACAGCTAGATGCCACTAAAATCCTACACACTGGTCCTTTAAATAATAAGATAGATACCACTCTACAAGCCTTGCTCTGACTGCTTGTGGCCAAAATAGCCTTGCAAATATCCCCTGTAACACCACAGTGTGTTGTTTTACTGTGTGTCTTTTGTACAAATTAAACAAACAAGATATAACATGCTAATTAGCAAGCTTTAGATGTGCTGGTAGGTTTATATACAAACAAGACGTGTTGATAGACATTTTTTGTACCTTTGGACAGAGCGAGGCTAGCTCTTTCCAGCTGTTTCCAGTTTTGTGCAATGCTAGGCTAATCAGTTGTTGGTGGTTTTCATCTTCTCAACTAACTCTTGGCAAGAAAGCAAGTCCAATTCCTCTGAAACGGTTCTCTTTGGTTTTATTTCCACTGTTTATTATTTTTAAAATTACCATATGTGACACAGAAGAGATTTTTTTAAAGCCCTAAGTTGATAGACTTTTTGTCACTTCTCTATCACATACGGTGAAAAAATGGGGGTCAGCTCTATGTTCCCACAGCCCTATGTTCCCACAGCTATATGTTCCCACATTACTTAGACTTTTACTTTATTTTCAAAATTAGGCCCTATGTTCCCACAGCTCTATGTTCTCACAGCTCAATGTTCCCACATTTCTATCTTTTTTTTTTCAAAATTAGGCCCTATGTTCCCACAGGGTTAGGGTTATATTTTACAACTGCATCCATAACATTCACCCCCCAAAATGTTCCCCACACTCGTCCAGGTCTACGGCATGTGAATCTTTATGGCCCAAGTGGAAAACAAACGCCAGTCTCCAGTATGATAGTCGGGCATCAGCAGATTGGATAGAACTTCAACATTTAAATGTTTTAAATTTGTGAAATTTTAAAATTCGGCTCCATAATTCCCTGGTTATGCCAATGCTCAAAGCCCATGCGCCGTGCCGTATCAGATGGATTGGTCAACCCAATGAGGAGAAAAGCCTGGTCTACCTGATCTTGCGAGTGCAAAAAGACAGCCCAATCAGGACAGCGCTGTGCCCGCCCCAGTGCTTAATTTGTAAATTATTGCTCATGAGGGACTTTCACTCGTAGCCTTACAGAGGTACCAGGACACTACACATGTCTGTGGCTGTGGGAAAATAGGGTCTAAATTTGAATAATCTCTTAGAAATGTGGGAACATAGAGCTGTGGGAACATAGGGCCTAAATTTTAATAATCTCTTAGAAACGTGGGAACTTAGAGCTGTGGGAACATAGGTGCTGTGGGAACATAGGGCTGTGGGAACATAAAATTAATCTGGTTGGTATTGTAAAAAGTCTTGTAGGTTTTAAGCCTATGTTTGCACATGACACTCTTAATGTTGATACAATGTTGCATACTGTAGAGTGTAAACAAGCGGATGCTCTGTAAACATATTTTGTAAATAATGTGCTGCAGGATTATATATTTGTTGTTTGGTTTTTTTTACAGTAAATGTAGCTCACTTATTTTGCTCACTGATATGAGCATTAAAACGTGTTTGAAGGTCGACATGGTTTATGTGTGTATTTTCCTATAATTTTGTATCAGTTCTGTACAAATTAAATTAATATTATTTTGTTATTGTATAAAATATTTATTAACATGCAGTGTGCCTTTGTGAAAAGCCTACGGTCAGATACTGGTGGTGGGTATGATTATGAATATCTCAAAATTGGCAACAGTGTATGTTTTAAAGTAAATTTCTGTGCTAATGATAAAACTGTTCAATCTCCTTTAGTATGATGACCTTACTAAGATTACTGCCATTCCTGAGCCAAAGGCACAAGTATTATCCAGATCTTGTCTGCACTGCCAGAACTGTGTATAAAGAAGAAAAAGTGTTCCTTAATTATACATATCATACTGAGACTAATGATGAGAGGCCAGTGTATGTTTGAATAATAAAGATTATATTGTTTTATAAGTAACCAGATGTCTTGATTGTGTCAATGAACGCCCACACTTACCTGTCTGAATTCAGTGAATTGATTTACAGTTGGTTTGTCTTCCTTCTCTTTCTAATGATTACATTTGACACTTTTAGAAAAATATCACACACAATCACATGCATGAACACAGACCTCAAGATTAATTTAACTTTGTAAAAGGCCAAGTCAGTGAATACAGTACTGTACAGACACTTTAGGCCTTAAAACTAAAGTGAGGATGCTTTAAAAATAACTCCATGAATAGTTTTTATTTAGCAGTTAACGTCATACAAAGTTCAGTAAACAGAAGAAACCTAAATCAAATTAATATTTAGTGTGACCACATTTTGCCTTTAAAACAGCAGCAGTTCTCCTTGGTAAACACAGTTTTTCAGGTAGACTGTTAGAAGTCTGGCTATGTGGGGGCCAAACCATCTGTTGGAGGACTCCTTGCTCTTCTTGTTGCTGAGGACAGTTCTTTATGACCCTGGCTGTATGTTTGGGGTTATTGTCATGTCATAGAATAGACTTGGGAGTGATCAGATGCCTCCCTGATAGTGTTGTATAATGGATAACGATCTAGAAATCTAAAGTGCCTAAAAGCACAGTACTTTTTTGGGGAACTCTGAGTATGCAGATAGTGCAGTGTGTATTTGTAGATATTTAAATTATGCATACACATTTCTCAAGGAAACTTTTTAGTTGCCAGGTAAAACCCTAAATAAATTATTGAATGAATTGGGTAACATTTTATAAGCTGTAGAGTACACTCACAGAAATATTTAGGCCTAATTCATTAGATTTATGTATTTCAATTGCATATAAAATTTCCATCCATTTGAATTACTTAGATTTAACATAAACAGGCCAATAAACTTTATGTGCTGCATATTTGTCAGTCAAATGTAAATTAAACAATTAAGAATGAGATTTATGTAATAATACTAATAAACCCAATGTGTTTTGAATAAACAATGACAGATTTATGTATTCACCATAAATAAATCCAATTTGTTTCAAATACTTAAGAACGAGTGTATGTATTCAATATGAATTACTCCAATGTATTTGAAATACATAGAAAAAGGTTTATGCACTATATGCAATTTAAATGAAATTCATAAAGTTTATGTACTTAAAATAATAAACCCGATGTATTTTAAATTATTACATTTTAATTATTAATCAATTAAAATTATTAATTTTGTTTTCCATTCAGCCTGTACCTACAGTAATACTTGCAGTAACAATATTATAAACAGTCAGATCAGCTTGTTTAACATTTTATTTATTAGACTTCTCAGGCATGTGGCAAGTTATGGCAGTGAGAAAACTCAAAGGCAGCAATACATCACACTACACCACTTCCATTCAGCATGATACAAAGCCATAAAAGAGGAGAACAGAACCAGTGCTCATTCACATGTGTTGAAAAGAAAAAAAGAGAAGAAAATGCCCTCATTACAACATGCAAAAAATACAAACAAAAATAAACCAAACACCTAAAAATACTCATTTGTGCACATTTAGGCAGAGACATTTTACTTATTTTGCCACACAATAGCCTAACAAATGCAAACATTTAAACACGTGGGGAAAAGCTAACTCATAAGTACTGAAATTTGCAGCAGGTCCACCACTTTGCTGCACTGCATTCTCCAGAAGGCAACATCAGTGCATCAGGTGAATTACACAGTCACATATTAACTTTTAGTTGTAGGACGTCTGGTCTCTGAATCAGCATAAGCACATTTACTTTTATCATTTTAAATTAACATTTGGAAACAGACCTTTCTGCAGCAATAACAAACTGTGTCATTCTGCTAAAATGTATGAAACTTCAGGACAGGTAAATCAAGCAGAATAACTGTATGCTTACAGTACACCAACATTTCAAGGATTACCAGACATTCATTTTTTGAAATTTTCGTCATTACCTGATCAATCCAAGACACTGCCATAAAGCCAAGTGGTTGAATGGCTTTGCACCACCCCACTGACATGTTAAATTACAGGTGCATGGAGATATTCTGCAGCAATAACAACCAAGAACTGTAAACACATTGCAAAATTTGCACAAATACTCAAACAACCACTGAAAATTGCAGTTGCTTTGCTATACATTTTCCAGGGGGAAACATCTGCATATCAGGTATCAGGCCCATCACTGGAACATCTTAATTTTCAGTGCTTGGACTTTTGGTGAAAGCTTGGTCGTGTTCAGTTCCATCAGGATTTTTTGGAATACCTCAAATGTGCTCTTGAGGTCCTTAGGGTAGCTTAAGTTAAGTGCATAAATCAGTCCGAAGAGCATCATGCATCCCAGGGTGACACTTTGTAGGTTTTGCAGAACTTCCACACCTTCAAGTACAACACCAACATCTGCATATATCTCGTCTCCAGGTTCAGCACCATCCGCCCGAATGACGTAGATGCCCATTGTTGTCTGTGCAATCCCCAACTCAGCCTCTGCACACTCGCTGTCCTGGAGAATAGACAAAGAAAATGAGTTGTGTTCATTCATTTTTTAAAGGCATGTGGTTTTAAAACTTCACAGGGAGTGTTCTCCAAAATGAGTAAAATAGATATGGCCCACCAAAACGACTTTAAGAGGCAATCCAAAGCTAAAGTTTTGAAGGATGCACAAGACTCACTAATATTGCTTCTTTCCAGCCCTCACATTTGCTAACCAGTAGTACTACTCTATCCCTACACAAGCGCTCCAACCACAAATTACTACAACAGACAGTGTTGAGTACAACTGATACAGGAACAAAATCCACTATTTTGCAAGCATGAGGGCTGAAAAAAAAAAAAGTCCTTCTTCTTCTCTAGTGAGTGACTCTGAATTTGAATTTAAAAGGCCGTTGACACACCAGTTGCATTACCGCCACCTACTGGACTGGAGGGTGGAGCATGGACGTACTAAAATTACATAAACCTAATGGAAACCAGTCTCATAAATTTTAACTAAATGAACCTTGGTTGAGCCACAGCTCATCATATTTAAACTATATTCATACGTTTTAACTGATTACATTTCATTGGTTTCGCAATTAACAGATTTATGTTGATTTTAAGGAATCTGAATAAATAAATTCTTAAAATTTTATTATTTAAATAAAATCAAATAGATGCAAATACTTAAAAATAAACTATGGGATAATTAATTTTTCTGAGTGTAAGAAATGGTTTTACATTCACAAAAAACTTTTCAACTTCAAGATGTGTTTGGGACAAAAGACTAAAACTGTCGACAGGGTTAGAAATCTGTCAATCATATGATAATAAAAAGAAAGAAAGCGAGCTGTTGAGCTATATGATACACATATTTCTACTAGTAAACAGGACACAGACCCATAATACATGCAATGAAAAATAGGAAGTTGCAGCACGATAAAAAAAATCATAACTTTGTGGAAAAACAATTAGACAAAAGTAAACAGAGGTTTTCTTCCAACAGTACGGCCACAGTTGAACTGTTAAACAGACTTTGAACCCTGATCAGGGACAGAGGACACAGCTGTAACCTCTTGTTTGATGCTGACTGGGTCATTGTTCGATGAGCTGTGTGAGAAATGGGCTGGCACTGGCTGGGAAACATCTGGATGGGAAATGCAGCTGTTGAAAATCAGAGTTGGTGAAGTCTGTTGAGACAAATCACACAGAAGGGAGAAAACCGTCACAGTGCTCTCTAGCCGTCCTCCTTGGTGTCGATTGCCACATTTGACCTACAGAGGGCAGCAACACATCTTCACTGAAAAGCTGCAATACATTGTCCTGGTCACTGTGAGGCGCTACAGCTACACTGCGCGTGTTTGACGAAGAAGAAGAAGAAGAAGAAATAAGAAAAAGAAGAAGAAGAAGAAGAAGAATCACATTTTGAAATGTTGTTGTTCAATAGTTAAGATCCCGAAGAAGAAAAAACTACTACTAAAAGAGGTTTATGGCGTTTTCTCACAACAAAAAGCCCATTTCAAACGATTCATTTAATGTATAAGTGGGAGGTTTTATGATGAATGTTAAACTGAGTCTTTTCGTTACTTCATGGTGTTTGTTGATGGCTGAAGCTAGCTGCTGTCATTAGCTAACAGTGATGTCTTCGTCGTGGACAGAGCGCCAGGGACAGGTGGGAGACCTGAGACACCAGAGCCGAGAAGAGCTCCAAGAACTGCTGCTCCGACAGGACAAGATCCTCTCCAACAAGTAAATATCACAGCATCAGGCTCAGTTTGGTCCTCACATTATGATGAGCACACGATGACAGGCTGAAGTAAAAGCATGAAAACACAAAACCCCACTAAAAGTAGCTCTTATACAGTTTGATAATATAGTTTGACGAAATATACATGACTTCAGCACACACAATAGTTTGACTGCTTCTAATGGAGCATTTCCCACGTTATCAGTATTTCTGTTGTTCCTCCTCAACAGTAACTGAAGTTTTACAGAAGTTTTAGTGAGCACGGTTGATCTAATATATTAACATTGATTTATATTATAAGTCTCTCTTTTTATACAGTCTGTGGTCCAAATGAACACATGAGATCGATGTTCACTACTAACGTTAAATCAGTGATATAAATGCACATAAGGCTGCATATGTAAATGCATTGTGAATGATTAGTTAAATAATTAACTCATTAAGTGGCTACAAGCTTATATTAATACTTTTTTGGAACAACTGATGACAAATATGTTTCTGTCATTAAAAAAATTAATAGAAAATTGTCTCAAAGTTTCAAGACTCCAGCAACAAGTAATGTAAAAAAACAAAAAAAACAACCCCAAAACAAACAAAACATTATTGTGACTCAAATAGGTTTCTGCTTCTGGGCTTCATCAGGATAAAAATAACAATAATGATAATATTAATGTTAATAATAATAACAATTAAAGCCGCAAGCGGCGATGGCGGGCCCTCGCTCACCCATGCCACCGCGGGGCCTGAGGCATGGCGGGGCTGTGGCGTGAAGCAGAAAGTGAGAAAAAAACCTGGAAGGAGGCCAAAAATGCAATGTTTCGTTCATCCAGTAGGGGGCAGTCACAAGTAGTTACACATATGGTCTGGTGTGTTCAGGGCGGCCACTCATCAGTCATGTGAAGTTTGGAGTGAATTGGACAAAGCATGAAGGAGTTATGAGAGGTTGATGGTTCATCACCAGGGGGCAGTAGAGTGTAACAAAACACAAGCGGTTGCGTTCAGGGTGGGACAGTGATTACACATGTGAAGTTTTGTGGAAATCGCACAATGATGATGTAAAATATGGCACTTCCTGTTTCCACTAGGGGGCGACACGAGTGAGATCGCCTATGAGCGAATGGAGACGTTGAGGTCGGCACCCTGGACCTGTGTACCAATTTTCATGACGATACGAGTTCAATAAAGCCATCAAAAAGCCAAACGTATTTTCATGGCGAGGAATTGATGGTCGCCGCGTCGCCACATGGACGCCATTACTCGTAGCTTCACAGTCTTCATAATGTAGCTTCACCAACTGGTTCTAAATGAAGTTGATGGGGTCAACTATGTATTTTTCATGAATTTAAGTTCACTTCCTGTTACCACCGGGGGGCGCTATGAGTTACGTGGGAAGTTAATATATCGGGACGTTCAGGGCGGAGCCATCATCATGTCCAGCAAGTTTGAAGCTGATTGGATGAAGTATGTGGGCGTGAGAGCCACTCGTATGTACATGGCGAGCACGCCAAAGTTAGTTGAGCCCTGGCAGACACGCCCTTTGACCTACGGATGCGCAGAGCACAACTTAAGCTCAGCTAGGTCTGGAGATGTTGCGTACCTAATTTGAACTTGATCGGGCGAACGCTGTGGGAGGAGTTAATTTTAGGCGGGAAAAATCAAAACCAAAATGGCCGACTTCCTGTTGGGTTGAGGTCATGAGGTCAAGAGGCTTTTTTGCATATGTGGGTATAATACATATGTGTACCGAATTTTGTTAGCATAGGACAAAGTTAGCAATATTCCCTATGGGCATTTTTGGACTTTGTAGGAGGCGCTATTCCGCCATTCTGCGTCAACCATGTGCGACCACCCAAAAATATCGAATTTCGGATGAGGCCGGACGTCCGTGCAAAAGTATAAGCATTTTCGCATTTGGGAAAGGGGCGAAATTGGGGCACGAAATGTCGGAAGAATAATGATAATAATTAAAGCCGCAAGCTGCGATGGCGGGCCCTCGCTCACCCATGCCACCGCGGGGCCTGAGGCATGGCGGGGCTGTGGCGTGAAGCAGAAAGTGAGAAAAAACCTGGAAGGAGGCCAAAAATGCAATGTTTCGTTCATCCAGTAGGGGGCAGTCACAAGTAGTTACACATATGGTCTGGTGTGGTCTGGTGTGTTCAGGGCGGCCACTCATCAGTCATGTGAAGTTTGGAGTGAATTGGACAAAGCATGAAGGAGTTATGAGAGGTTGATGGTTCATCCACCAGGGGGCAGTAGAGTGTAACAAAACACAAGCGGTTGCGTTCAGGGTGGGACAGTGATTACACATGTGAAGTTTTGTGGAAATCGCACAATGATGATGTAAAATATGGCACTTCCTGTTTCCACTAGGGGGCGACACGAGTGAGATCGCCTATGAGCGAATGGAGATGTTGAGGTCGGCACCCTGGACCTGTGTACCAATTTTCATGAAGATACGAGTTCAATAAAGCCATCAAAAAGCCAAACGTATTTTCATGGCGAGGAATTGATGGTAGCCACGCCCCCACAGGGACGCCATTACTCGTAGCTTCACAGTGTTCATAATGTAGCTTCACCAACTGGTTCTGCATGTTTTAGAAGTGGAATGAAGTTGATGGGGTCAACTATGTATTTTTCATGAATTTAAGTTCACTTCCTGTTACCACCGGGGGGCGCTATGAGTTACGTGGGAAGTTAATATATCGGGACGTTCAGGGCGGAGCCATCATCATGTCCAGCAAGTTTGAAGCTGATTGGATGAAGTATGTGGGCGTGAGAGCCACTCGTATGTACATGGCGAGCACGCCAAAGTTAGTTGAGCCCTGGCAGACACGCCCTTTGACCTACGGATGCGCAGAGCACAACTTAAGCTCAGCTAGGTCTGGAGATGTTGCGTACCTAATTTGAACTTGATCGGGCGAACGCTGTGGGAGGAGTTAATTCTAGGCGGGAAAAATCAAAACCAAAATGGCCGACTTCCTGTTGGGTTGAGGTCATGAGGTCAAGAGGCTTTTTTGCATATGTGGGTATAATACATATGTGTACCGAATTTTGTGAGCATAGGACAAAGTTAGCAAAATTCCCTATGGGCATTTTTGGACTTTGTAGGGGGCGTTATTCCGCCATTCTGCCTCGACCATGTGCGACCACCCAAAAATATCGAATTTCGGATGAGGCCGGACGTCCGTGCAAAAGTATAAGCATTTTCGCATTTGGGAAAGGGGCGAAATTTGGGCACGAAATGTCGGAAGAATAATAATAATAATAATAATAAACATTACAATTTCAATAGGGCTTTCGCCAGACGACTTGCAGTCGCCGCTCGGGCCCTAATAATAATAGTAATGATAATAATAATGATAACAATAAACATCATGTGATGTATGACGCCCCTGGCCATGGTCTAACAATAACGTTTCTCTTTTTTCAATGTTTTTGAACCCTTCAGAGAAAAGAAACGACAGCTTCATTATTTTCATGACTTAACGCCAGACATGCAATGCTGCAAAATTATTACAACACATTTTTGAATCTCATCTGGAGTCTGAATTTATTTTAATCTGTAAAAATGCTATATTTAAATATATAATATAAATGTCGGCATCCATTCCAGTTTCAAAAGTCGTTTATATATAAAATACAGACTGTGGTTAGAATGAGTATGAACAACTGTTATGGTTATACAGAGTCTCCAGATCTCAAGCCAGCTGAATACAGGCTGTTTTAGAGGCTCATGTTGGCCCAATTCCCTATTAAGACTCTTTATGTTGGTTTTACCTTACATTTTCAAATTTAAATCTTTAATGATTGTTTTAAATATTAATGTAAAATAATGGCTTTGTGTTGTACACAGAAGATTATTACAGACTCTTCCTGACAAAGGGAAAAAGATACGAGAATTTGCAGAGAGGCTGCGCCTAACCATTGAACATTACGATGAAGAAGAGAAGAAACAACATTTGGTGTCTGCTGCCAGGACAGAGCTACAGTCCAAGTACCAGCAGGCTTTCACTATGCAACAACGTGCTGTCCAGAATGCTCCAGCAGCCGGGCAGAGTGAGGCTACTGCAGGCAGCACGGTACAGGAGAAGGAGACATCACCTGTCTCAACTCAAGTGCAGGAAAACCACACTTTGGACCAGCAACAAGAGCAGTTTGTCTCCAGAGCAGCTGCTGTTGAAACCATGGAGACGGTTGCTGCTGGGGCCTCTCTGAACTCGGATGGGACAATACAGGGTGACCTTGTGGAGGCCTTAGAAAGGGTCAGACTGTCTGAAACTGCTAGGACTGGTTTCAGAAGTGAGACCACAGACCCGTTAAAGAGTACAGCAAGAGACAGTGACTCTCTCAAAAAGCAGGTGTCAAAAAAATCTCACTATGTCACTGTCCTGGAAAAAACAGAGAAGATTTCAGCCTCCGGGAAGCAAAAATTCAAACCAAATGTGTGAGTAGCGTATTGACTATTTACAATAATGTCAAACCAAACAAATTTTATAGATGTCTTCCAATAACATTGTCTGTCATTGTGGTTATGCTGCGTTTCTGAATTTCTGATCATTTTTATATGATTGGAAGTCGTCTAAACATGTTACTCTGTGGCAACTCTGTTGTTGTTTCCAGGCTGCCCCACAGAAGTGACAACTCTCCTTCAGGATCCTCGTCACCCAGCCAGTCTTCTTTGGGCTCATCAACGCTCTCCGCACAGGCCAGGATGGAGCGGGACAAAAAACACCTGGATGACATCACTGCCGCAAAACTCCCTCCTCTCCACCATAGCCCAGCTCAGCTTCTGTCTCTGCAAGAGTCGGCCATCCTCCTAAAAGAGCAGGCAAAGAAACAGCAGGTTAGTGTGTAGATGGATTGAGTTGTGTACAGGCTGAACTCTCCAGACTCTTATCTAATACATGCAGTGTATTTATTACACTACATTACGCATTATAGACATTACAGAGTTAGAAGTAGAGTCATTACAGGACTTAAATTCTTCAGGTGCACACAACCACAGCTCAACACAAATGCGAATATAATCTCATATTAACTTTATGAATTGATAATATTTCAGTGTTTTCTAAACAGCTTGCTGTACTGGCCCCCGAAATGGCCAACAAAATCAATTGATGCACATTTATCTTTATACATTAAACAAAATAGCTTGAAGTATGCAGAGGGTGATTTAGTTCTGTGAAAAAAATCTAACATTTATTATTGTGACCAGTAATAAATATTACTTTTAGTCGCCAGGTCTTTTTTATTCATCCCGGCAGCTACTTACAAGGTTTATTTTGAACACTTTGTAGAGGGATACTTAATTAAATTACAGCTAAAAGGTGTAGTGTTAAAGATCAAAAAGGCAATTCTCAGTTGCTATTGTAACTTAATATTCACAAACTAGTTTATTCTGTTATAGTGAGTTTAGTGTTGTATCTGGATGCTTAATTTCAAAACAAAACTTTTAGCATGTTTTAGCATACAATACAACACTGACTTATCTTTACATTTAAACTAATCTTATTTAATGAGGAGGGAATTAATTAATAATGAATCCAGCGAGTGTGAATTGTCTGTATCAGATCCTTCTAACAACTCTAGAGGGCAGCATTTAGGTTGTGTCAGCACTGTATCACTTCACATCCAAAGTAAGGAATTTAGAGCCAAACGTCAATGTGCTGCTGTCAACTTGCAGAAGTCTGTAAAGCTTATGACCAGTCTTACTTTTGTTGATGGTTTAAAGACTGTGGCTGTGCTTCTTTATAATAATGCACTTGTTTTCTGTTTACAAGCCTATTCATGTCAACTTTTTCCTCTTTGTTGTGTTTAATTTCAGGAGTTGCAGGCCAAGCTGGCAGCCCAGAAACTGTCTGAGGGATTGAAGATCTCTATGGGGAGCTACACTCCTGACGGTGGCCCCATGGCTGCCTACAGAGAGGTTCACGATGAAGGAGCCCAGCTCTCCTCAGAGGAAGACTGATCCTGGAAGGCCAGAGCTGGGGAAACCAGTGTGACCTCGGCCTCTTGGGGAAGCAGGCTTTGGACCTCACGATCAGAGCCCATCAAACAGGATTTTCACTCCAAGGACAGGAATTCTTAAGAGAGGGAAAGGGTCTTTGCCTGGTGTGAAGGCGTAGTTGGTATCCCAGACTCAGCTCAGGGAATTGAATGGCAGGTTGAAAAACTAGCTTTCTTAATTGTCAGTCAGTTTGTTTCGGGTTCAGTTGTTTCTTGCATGGTTGCTACCTGCAGTTGAGTTAACACTCTTGGATGCTAAATTTTAAATAAGCATCATGAGGGAAATGCTCCCTATCCTATACTGAAACTGATGATATTACAGCTTTCTTGGCCTGAGAGTATTGTATGTTGAAATTCTTATTTCAGTGTGTTAATAGTTAAATGCACTTAAAGCTCATCAGCCGGTGGGTTAGACTGTTTTGGCACAATGGCGACTGTTCACAGCTTTGTCTAAAGAATAGACATGAGCCAGCAGACATCTAAATATTACATGATGTGTAACAGAACTGAATAAATGCATCTGATTTCTCAAATGATTGTGTTTGTCTTAAGTTTGGTGGAAATCCAGTTTTGAATCATGGACACTGTGAAGTACATCAAATGTTCTTTAAGAGATTTAACTTTAATTTCTCGGCACCGGTATGAAACCCATCACTGATCAAGGTGTCAGGAAAAAAGTTTTCTTGTCTTGTCAGTTTTCAATTTATCTGATGATCTAGTTTATGTAGTACCAAACAATCAGTGAAAATGCCAGCATATAATACATTATTGAAAAGGAACTAATTGAATATTTTTTGCTCATATTGTTCACACTGCGTTCTACTCAGGTAAGTAATAAAATAGCAGTATCTTTGAGGCCAGTTAGAACCGTCTCTATAAATCCAAATGAACAGTATTTGGTGGTTTAATATGAATACTATAAACTGAACTGGATTGATCACATGGATGACATGGGAGACTTTCCTAAGACAGCTTAGGTCACTCACTAAATATTATATGTTTGTACTGTTATGTCCAGAGGTGTTATAGAAAGGCATTTGTTCTGCAAAAGGACTGAGTCAGTGGAAGTATAACTTAACTCTTAACCTGACCAAAAATGTAAATCGTACAGTACAGTGTTGTAAATATACAGGTATAAAAACTGCACAAACTCTGTATTTATTCTTTACAATATCTGAGTGTCTATAATAATGAGCCCATCTATACATAAAAAGAAAAGTTGTGTATAAAAATGTGTCATACATTTTTAAGTCTAACACACCTCAACATCTACCTCTTAAAGGCTGAGGAGTAAAATATACACTATTTTCCACAGAAATGGAGTAACATTTCTCAAAAAACATAAAAAACCTCATATAGTTAAAAATGTGTGTAGTAGCTGGGCAAATTGTTTTGAAGTTTGCTTTGTATACATTTAATATTAATTAGTATTGTGTTGACATTTTGATACTTGCCTATTATCTAAGCTTTATTGTTATAGTTTCACATTATTTAGTTATTTTAATTAATAAGTTAATTTATGTGTAAAATCAATCTGCAAGGTGATGGAAGCTGTGGTCGACTGGTTTCCTAAAATCTTGTGAAATGTTATCAGGCAGGGATCTGTGACACACTTGATAAGATTAATCCTGGGGGTAGTGAAATATTGAAGCTTGATGGGCTGAGACATCTGGACTGAATTTGGATCATGTTGTTGCTGGGAATGGCAGGCAATGATGGGACGGCAGCGGGCTAATGCAACATGGCAAATACCATTTCTCAACTTTGCTAATATGTGCTAGATAAGAAGTGCCAGCTACACTTAGCATCTTTTCCAAAACAGCGTTTCCCATTGTCTCCCTTCCAGCTCTCGCAAAGGACCGCAGACCATCTTAATTTAAATGACCTGATTCAGGGACTTTAATGAGAAAGAAATAAGGCACTGAGGCATGTTTTGGGGGAAATGAGAGTGGGTTAATGCAGGTCAGAGTCTGCTGGTAGATGCACCTTGATAACCTTTGGTAATTGTTACTCAGCCATTGGTGGGAGATGTTTTAGAAAAAAAACCCTCTGATTGCTGTGTATTTAGACACTGTATCTGATGGGCTCCAGAGTGGCCCTGTGGTGACGTCCAATAACAAATACATGAGCAGGCTCCGCAGAGGATCCTCATTGTGCTGGGATTAATTACGGCATACCTTGCTTACATAAATTCAGAGACTGTTACCAATTATGGGGCACATTTTTGCTGTTGCTTTTCTCTCTGGTATCTGGCGTCAAACCTGACTGAATTATGTTGATGTTGTTGAGGTGGAACCAAGCGCACACTTTCTGTAGTCAAAGCTCTTTTTAACATTGTCCATTGATGAGGTTGTTTATACTTCTACTTGAATCCCAGACCCCTTGTCCCAGATTAATAAACTTCTCATGAAGTAGTCTGCAAGTGATTTGCTCCAAGTCTTGAGTCCGAAATCACACGTCTCGCGGGAGCAGAAATAATTTGCTGTTTGGGAGGGGAAACTGGAATGTGATTTCAAAAGTGCCTCTTCAAAGACCAGTCAGCTCAGTCTTAAATTAGATATACAGTATGATGTATAGACTGGCGTTAAACGCAAGTTAGGCCCTCAGTAGAATGATTGGATTATATCTGCCAGGTTACAAAGTCTGAGGTCATGCTTTTTCCATTCTCTGAAGTTCTTGTCATATTTTTTCAGGGCACACAAGGAGATGAAATAATGCAGCACACAGCAGCTTTCTGCAGATAAGGTTACAGCCTATCTCCTCATCCCAATTAGAACCAGCTCTCTCCTCTCGTTGCACCAGAACTGAATCAAGAGAAACTGTTTTAATGGTGAAAATGTGTTTTTCTGATGTCAAATATTTGCCATTTTATGCATCTTTCACTCTAAGGTAAGGTGGATGCATGCGATGGAAGACAATGCTGCTCATTTGTGTGTGTATATCCAGTGTGAGACAAATGTTTCATATGCAAATGCAGTGAGCTGTGAATGAGTAGCAAACAACTGAGCACGTGTGTCTCTCTCTCTCTCTCTCTCTCTCTCTCTCTCTCTCTCTCTCTCTCTCTCTCTCTCTCTCTCTCTCTCTCTCTCTCTCTCTCTCTCTCTCTGTGTATGTGTATGTGTGTTTGTGTGTGTTCTCTTGATGGGGGCGACAAGGAAAGTAAATACTTTCTTGACAGGACTCTGCTGAGGTCTCCACTTATCTCACCATGAAATGTGTGTGTGAGAGGAAGCGAGCACATAGTTTATGTCATGACTGTTGACTGCCTGAGGAAGCATGATATGTGGCTGCAACATGCATGAGAGCCCTGCAGCTGTCTCACCATTAATGTAGTTACGAAAATATTCCCTGACTGGTGGGTGAATCTGTAGAAAAAAGAAAAAAGAAAGACAGAGGTGTCTGGAACTGGTTGTAAAACATAGTCATGGGAAGGATTTATTGCATTTTTACATTCTTAAGATTGTTTTCTTTTTTCATTGTTTCTACATTCACCAGACATGGCTAGTTTATAGCATATAAGTGTGGTCAGAGGACTATGTTTCCTTTGATTGGTTGTGTGTTAAATACACACACTGGCATATTGTATTTAGACCATCTTTTATTCATTGGAGTCTGAACTGTACCAGGTGTTTTACAGAGATTTTGGTACATGTCATATTTGTAGATGGTGGATATAATTCAATCTTATATAACTAAAAATCTGTATTAATAAAGTAACTTTGTCTGTCTGAGTATTCATTGTAAATGGACATCAAGCAGCAGAGCACATGAACCATATTTACATCCATGCATGTATCTGTGGTTTTCTCCATACACTAGTCCCTTAATGATTGTTGCAACTCACACCAGGAGTCATTAAACCAACGAATATATTTCAACCACTAACAATTCTCAGTTCCTCGACCTAGAGTTTCTGCGTGGACACAATGAGGATCTGTGTGGCTGTTGGCAGCTGTATCCATTGTGTGTTTTTGTCTTTACACGTGGTAAACTGTTGAGTGTGAAAATCTCAGTAGCCCTGTCTTATTTCACACTTTCAAATGTTGTTAAAAAAGCTTCAATTCTCTGATCCCAAACAACAAGGTCTTACATCCTTCTCGAAAGAGTCTTTTCAATCTCCATCCATTTATAATGAAGTGCTTTTAATAAGTGTAATCAATAGTCATTGCTTTAACTTGATTTTCAGAACATGTGCTTATAAAAATCTGTAACGCACATGCACTGTTATTTTATTATACACACTCTTGTCCTGGTTATGAGACAGATTATAGGCCCTCATTTTTATCAACACAGTTATTTTTCGATAACTGAGTTGATATAGTTTTAATCCAGTCCAGTAAACCAGCCTATGACGATGAGAATGTCACAACACAAGCATTAGGTGTTTCCTTTTCCTTGGAACAATGTTTACAGTTCAAAAGCCATAAAACAGACCACAAATGGAGAAGGCATGGTGTAGCTGTGATGAGTTATCCTTGTGTAGTCACTTGTAGCAGATGGACTACATGTTTGTTTTAACTCACTGTAGGCAGTACTCATAGTTTAACACTGGATGGCAGTAGTGTATCTTTGTTCTTAGTCTCTGCAAATTGAGGTTTTATTCTTATGCCCAGTTTTCATGCTGAATCTAAAAAAACAAAAACAACTGTTAATTATTGAAATAAGAAATGTTATTAAAGTTGTTATATTCTCCTGTGGATGTTTTTAACCTCTTATTGTGCATTTTATCAATAGTGCTGCAACTATTAAGAGCTTGAATCACTATGTCTGAGGGAATCTGAGGGATAAACAGCTGTCAGCAGAGATCCAGATAGTGAATCTCTGCATTTTAAAGGTGTGTTGCGTGTCCCAGGTGAGGCCACAGCCTCGCACCTGGCTTCTCTGCCGAGATAGCAGCAGCCCCGATCTTAATCTCTGGCCACGATGAGAGATTGTACAAATATGATCTGGATACATCTGTGCTTGAAAGAACTCCCACAATCTCTGCTTGGAAAGCTTTGCATAACAATCCTGAGGCACTAGAAAGAAAGGGCGGAGAGAGAGAGAGAGAGAGAGAGAGAGAGAGGAGGGAAAGGAGGGGTAAAATGGGTTGAGGCCCGTGATGCATGGTGTGGGCCAAGAAGCTGCCAGCATCCCAGCCGCTCCATGTCTGGCCTGGCACAGCATTAAGCAGGCTGTTTTGGGGCCTGTCAAAAGCTCATCATGGCAAGGAAGCCGTCTCTGTGGGGATGCTGCGGGGGTGCCAGGGCACGGCAGGGGGGAGAAACCAGAGACCCTGCCCGGCAGCTTGGTCATAATGAGGAGGAAAATTCTTATTCTTATATCCCCATTAATGTTACAACAACAATGCACTTTTGTCCAAGTTTTTTTTTCCTCTCAAGCATTTTTACACTTCACATGTTCTATGTTTACTCCCCCCATCTTGTATTATGTGAAATTTGAGCCCTCAATTATTTTTTATTGTAGAATTATGTTGATTATAGAGGTTTGTATTGTGCCTAATTAAACTAAAAAACCTTGATACATGAATCTGCTGAATCTCTCTGAGTAAAGGATTTACTTAAAGTTCGAGTCATCCTTTCCCATTATCTGACACAAATTCCCAATACAAGTAGAAAGCACTGTTGATTATCTCAGAGCATCATATTCAGTAAGTGCCTGGTGAAAGATTATAAAAATCTGGGTAATGTCAGTTGTGGCAATCATGCAGTTTACTAATTTCTTGGCCAGTGTTGTTTGTGACATCAATCTAAAGTTGTCCAGAAACAAGGGTGGACCAAAACAACATAATATTGTTTTTCATTACTGCTTGAATGAAATCATGCCCCTTGATTTGTGAACATCTCAACTGCACCAAAATTGTAAATTCAGCTAAGCGCAGTCATGCCATATCTTAAAAGTTTTACTAAAAGTGTCATGAAATTTAACCTGCAATATATTTTTAAAAAAGAAGGGGAAAAAAACTGCTAATGCCAAATCATTTTTCACATTGAAGGTGTGAGATGGGTGAAATGTGTGGCAGTTGTAAGTCACTTAAAGTTGAAGGACAATACATTTCATTTCCAATTCAAGGCAGAGTCTCACAGCTCAGTGAGTAATTGAAGTACAGCTCTCCCAGTAATTCCTGTTTGTTTGTAAAAATGTGTTCATGAAGTCTGTCCTGGACAGTTATGTTTGGCCCTGGGTTTTGTGTCTTAAAAAAAAAAAAAAAAAGCAGAAATCCTCTTCAGTCCAACAATTATGGGGCCTCTATATGGAGTAGTTGGCTCGTTTATATGCTGTAATGTTGTGACCATTCCAAGCCCTGAGGCCAGGTGTTTTTGATTGCAGTATAGCACGTTGGAGTACAGACTCTGCTGCACGGCTCCGGCCCCACAGGATGGTTGGATACGAGTATGATAAACCGGAGGAGACTGAGTGGGAGTGGGAGGCCCAGACTTTTTTCCTTATTTATTTATTAATGTTTTGTTTTCTTTGAGACAGTCTGTCAGACAGACAGGCAGCTACACCCTCTTATAAGTGGACTTCCTGTACTGTGTAAATATATTCCAGCTGAGATGTAACATTTCAGACTGCAAAGTGTTTTGGATAAACAACTATAGACATGGACAACAATGGATTTTAGAACTAAAGGAGGCAAAATTCTGCTAGGATGAAGCTTATCACTGCTCCAGGAGCAGAAACATAACAGACTAGAAACTGACATATTTATTATTGTATTAAAAAAGCATTTTTTTCTTTAAAAAAAAAATTCAGATAGTTGGAGTGCATTTTTGAATATCCCTCCAAATGAATAACCACCTGCCCTCTTCTGGTCATTGCTATTTGTATACAGATATGATGTCACTGCATCAGGTGTGATTATTAATGTGGCAAATAAGATGAAAAATATGGAAAACAGCCTCATAATCATTTTCTATTCATTTTTTTATTTTTTAAAGCTGGAAAAATAGACTAAATGGTGAGAGTTTTAGCTGTTGCCCTCTGGTGGCTGTTCCTACGTCAGAGAAAAGTGGCTTAAACTCCTTGTATTTTTAAGATGTTACTTTTGTTGTTTCAGCCATTATAATGCATTCCTTTGTGTTGTTGTAGTATTTCACCTACGTACTTTTACCAGTAGGGCAAGTAAGATGAACAGTGAGAAAATCACACAAAACAGTGTGTTTTATTAAAATATCTTAACCCTGTGACTTAGAGTAAAACCAACAAAAGTGAGCACATCCAAATATACTGGTACAATCTTCTACTGCATTGAAAAACAATTTATTAAAAAAGTTTAACCAGAAAGGAAAGTTTTTAATCAAAGAAAATAATGATGTGTAATATTATATTAATTATATTACTGAATATACAAAATATATTTTATTTTACCTAAATGCCTTTTGACTTTCTGTGCTGGATAAAAGGAGGACATATTCAAGGTCTGTATTTCTTTAACTCTCCATCCTATACAGCCTACAATAAAGCTAAACTAAAAGTGACATACACTTTGATCTCTATGACGCTGTCTCTTTACATCCAAATTAATGACAGTGTTCAGCCAAGGGCACAGTGGGTGCAACAAGTAATGATGTTTGAAAGTCATATTTGAGATGAAAAACGAAATTCTTTTACATGACACACATCTCACTAAGTTACCATTCAAATACTGAAATTCAAAACAACTTGAGCCCATTTACATTTCTTTTGACAACAGCAATAACAATGTGTAATAGTGAACATAAAATAATTCATTTCTCTTGAGGGTAGAGTGTCATGCAGTCACTTAAGTAAATTCATGAAGACGGTTTGTCTTCCTGTTGCTCTTTCTTCTCTGTCAGCACAAAACATAACAACATTTGAAAGAGGGCCATGACCAATGAAGAATGTATCACACTCTGGCAAACATTTACAGGCTGCAGATGGTCCTGGTTGACTTGTATATACATCCTTTTCTCAGTCCCTACAGGTGCCACGGCACTGGGTAATAAAAAGCAGAGTGTGGAGGAGTCATGGATGCAGGAAGAGGTGGAGGAGAGAACAAGGTTGCGTTCCTCTGTGACATGTTTTACAAGCTGCATCATTTACTTCTTCAAGCAGGTGCTGCCACTCAGACTGTGGCTATGGCATCCATGTTCTTTTTTCAAATTTGCTAATGTTCGAGACATACAGATCTTAATAATAATGTGTGTACACATAATCACACACACGCAACATTTTTTTTTAAACCTGCTAAATCTAAAATGTAATTCTGCAACTCATTTAACTACATTTATGCAGTTTATTGTAAATTTGTTGAGTCTATTCTATAATGATCATTTATAAAGACGTAGTTAATTTGTGAGCTCAATCTTGCAACAACAGGTGCTCCACTGTGCCGTTAGCCTATTTTTGAACATGTAGGTCTAGCAGATATAACCTTTTTTTAAATTTTGTACATCTGACACATGCTGCATAGGCAGTGAATGTGTCATGATTCAGCTGTGTAATTATCTCTACAATTTTGATGAGACTGCTTCAAAGTCAAAATCCCATGTGGTTTTCCTTTATTTTGCCAAGCCCTTATACCTCACACATTGAGCTGGTCATAAAAGATGTCTTGGGAGTCATCTCTAAATTGCTTGATTTAAAGGACAATTGTGGTTTATTTAAAACTGATGTACTTCTCATAAATGTGGTCATTGTGCCTCTATTGGTAATGCTAACTGCACTCGCCAGCTCCGTCATAGAAATTCAGAGAAACAGACTTTGTTCAGAACAAAGTATATCGGGGCAAACTGTGTGTGAAAACTGCAGTTTCTATTTTATTATCTTATTCTTGCGATTAGGAAACTTGCAGGCACAAACTATTTTATCTCATCTACCACTCTTTAGCATTAACCCACACTAAGCCCTCGCACATAAAACAACGTGCAAGTTGCCCCAGATGTAGAACCCTATGCAGTTAGCCTTAATGGCCTTACCAAGTGGTTAGTTTCTGTGTTAATTTTTGTTCAGAGAGAGGTGTTTGAAATGATTCATGTAAAAATCAGGTTTATTTGAAAAGGTGTAGAAGGCAGCTTTCCTGATATAGATTGTTTTGCACAAGTTCTGTGTCCCTGAGTCTCTATGATGGAGCTGCTGATTGTGAAGTAACCATGACCCATAAAACAACATTATGGGAATTAAATCAGATTGAAATAAACCAGAATTATCCTTTAAACTAACATATTCCCTTTAATAAATCATAATTTGTTCCATTGGTGTCGCCTGGCCTGTAACACTGAAGATGTTTTCTTAAGCTCCATTGTATTTTGGGTTTTAAGGATTTTCCATCATGTAGGCCTATTATTAATAGTATGTGATATGATGCTCATTTTGGTTTGAGTGGCTGGAATATTCATGTGCAGATTATACAGTAAATCAGATCCAAACCCTTCATTCTTTTCCAATTTTCACATTTTGAAGTAATGTGTAACCTTCACATGCAAGAAAAAATGCATGGAAAAAGTCTATTTAGAAGTAAGTTTTCTGGTGGAGAATCTGGGCTCAGCCTCTGATGGTTCACAGTTCAGCCAAGGTCCCTGATTTGTTCTGGTCCTTTACCAGTATACATCCATGTAAAGGCCTGTGTACAATTGGATGTCTGAGTTTTTTTTGCTGGAAATGGCTGCCTATAGTTTTAAATGGAGGATTGATTAGAGCTGTGGGAACCAACCATCAACCATCTGTGTGGGATGGAAAACCAAAACTATGAGCTAAAAGAGGCTAGGAGCTGCACTGTGAGCTGCAGTATTGGCTCTATTAGGCAGTGCAAGTAACTGTCTCACAATGCATAATTGCTTCAGTGTTAAGATAAGGTTCATGCAGGTTTAATGGTGTTTAACATAAATAGAATACAGCTTTATTAAGTGTATGATATTAACAAAAAAGACAAAACTTTGCCCATAAGGCACCTATTGATAGGAATGTATCCAGGAGGAATTTTCTGGCTCACCCTATTTAATCCCATTTCCCTTTGGCTTTGCATGAGTGGTGCTCATCACTTCTCAACAGCCTCATACAATATAATACCTCGTAGTGGTTTTGGACTCAAGGTGCTAGGTAATCATTATTACAACTGTGTTGGCCAAGAGTGATAAAACCAGGGCAGGCACTGTAAACACTCATTTTTACGTCCAACTTGCATGTCAAGTGAGGCTGGTACGTGCTTGGAACAGATCTAGACTATATACAAGTGGTCCAACAAACTGCACTCAGCAGTCAGGTCTGGACAGTTTCATTTTACTGGCACATCTATATACTAACCTAAATTCCCTCCACATATTATTACATCTCCTTTCTGCTTTGGTGTCAGTGATGTTTGAAGGAAACGTTCCTTCAAGTCTCAGTGATTAAGAATGATTATGTTTTCACAATATTCTTTGGAGATCCCATAATGTAATCAGATTACATTTTTTGTTTTGACATCTAAATGTCATCAAAGGCCTCAAGATTACAGTGTATGATATTACAAATGATGTAGTGCACACTACATTATATATATAGTTCATTCAGCTATTCACTAATCCTTTTTAATATATGTTTCTCACAGCAGTTTTACTTGTCAAACACAGGTTTAACTAATAAAATTAATGATGGCTGCATTCCCATTACGTGTTCCAGTGCCAGGGTTCTGCTTTTGTGCAAGCTGGCTCACTGGCACTATTTACTGGGCCACCTAAATGGAATGGAGCCATCATTAATGTTATTAGTTACACCTGACAAGTCAAACTGTCTGCTGTGAGAAAGATCTATATCAGTGGATGTGGTCATTTCCAGTGTGAGCTGCATGCTCACTGTTAAGTCAGAAAGAATTAACTTCAACTTTTACAAACAAGGGTTATGTATTTCTATGGTGACAACTCCCACATGATCGTGATCAAAACGGGCTTATTTCTCATTCAGCTGAGAAAAAATAGACATATTTACTCATCCAGCTGCTGTGTAACTGACAGCAGTCCAAAACACTGCAGCCAGCCTTACTGCACAGCAATAAAAACCTAGAGAAAAACATTTGTTTCAACTTGGGTTTTATTTTAATGGCTCAAGCCACTGGTTATACTACAGGTTATGATAACAATATACACACTTCAGTGATTGTTGGGATGTCAGAATGAGGTGACATTGCTGGAAAAAATTCCAACATGGCATCAAGCATGAGCAGATTGTTGGTCACACAGATTGTAAATAACCAGTTGGTTTCCCAAATCAGCAAAAATTGTACTTGGAGGTAAATCCAAAAGTGTACCCAAAATTTCATTAATAATTCCTGATTGTACAATTATGGTGAGTATGGCTGCTAAAGGTCAACAGACATTACCTTCTTGTTTTTTACAAATAGACTTGACTAATAAGGAAGTTGTTTTTTTACCTGACTGCTTTCTTGACATATCTGACCTATTTTTGGAAATGGTGCCAAGACCTCAACAGTTACAGCTGAGTACAATGTAATTGTATTATAGGGTTAGGGTTAAGACGACACAGTTCCATGTTACATTGGCTCCTCTCTCTGCTGATGTGTGACAGGTATTTATTGGCACCAGATGTGACAGGGCGACAGTGGTTCACCCATGCAAAGAAATATCTGAATTACATGCTGTTTAGTGGCATGACGCAGGTATGCTGAGATGTTTGAATAACTGCAAACATCACAGCAATTATTGCAAAGCTACATTTACTATGGTACCTTTGGAGGCTCCTTTCGTGCATCCAACTCAGCACCCTAAACAGAAAACAAATAACAATAAAGGACCTGGCAAAAGGAGAGAAGCAGCTGTGACTGTGTCTGTGGCCCGAAAATCCTTTCAGAGTATTCTTTAATCCTGACACCTGCAAGCCATTTCATCATGATTTACAGTGGGCAAAATACAGACTGGGGGCAGGGAGGCCACCAGAGGAACTGTTTTCACAACAAATGATGGGGAACACACTGTTGTTTCTTGCAGGCCAGGCATTTGTAGTTTGTTGTTCACTAACATATGGATAGCTTAATTTGTCGGTGTAAGCACTGACAGAAAATAGACTTCTCAAGAGACTGTATGCATGCTTATTGTATGTACATACTGTCTGATGTTTGAAAGAGGAAAGACACGGCAGAGCACAGGGGTGTGTGTGTGTGTGTATGTGTGTGTGTGTGTGTGTGTGTGTGTGTGTGTGTGTGTGTGTGTGTGTGTGTGTGTGTGTGTGTGTGTGTGTGTGTGTGTGTGTGTGTGTGTGTGTGTGTGTGTGTGTGTGAGTTTGTGTGTGAGTTTATGTGTGAGTTTGTGTGTGTGAGAGAGAAACCATCTAAAGATAAATAGGCTGGAGGTTTTGGGGCAGGATATGGAGTTCACATGAATGATCATTAGCAGGATCTCTGTAGACCAGAGCTGCACCATTTAGTGGCTGAAAGTCACCCAGCTGCTCGCCCATAATGTCTTGATTTTGCAGTAGTGTTTACATGCATTCACTTTCTCATGTTGTTACTTGTGTGTGAGTTTGCCACATGCTGAATCACTTTAGGTGTATACATACTATATGTGTTATATTATGTAATGTAGCAGCAGTGATTATCTATCCAAACACTGTTCACATGTGGTGTGAGGATTAAGCTGAGTTGTCCCATCTAAACACATTTTGAAGTTTGTGTCTGCAAGTTAAAAACAAAGTTGTTCTGTAAACCTCACCTAGCCCAGAAGACAGTAATAACATAAAAGTGAAGAAACACACATTAAAATGCTAAATTAATTCCTTATTCATTGAAGTAATACATTAAGTTGAAATGCTTACTGCCTTTCTGCCCATTAATGATACAATAATGTTAACAAAAAAAGCAGACAAAGACACACTGAGAACCAGCCCTAAGAGCTTTCCTCTCTCAGCAGAGTGCCATTTAATAATAATCCCCATCCGTTACATTGACTCCTCCAAGTCTGCCCAGAAAAACACATAATGCATAGAACCTTTTCTTTGCTGCTTGGCTCATTCAGACATGGGAGGTGTGGAGGAAAGAATGAGCTGAAAGTGAGATACTCTGGTTCCAGTGGCATCCCCACCTGTCGAGTTTGAACCCTGTATGTGCTAAACCATGCCGGCTGCTTCACATTTACTGTCTGTTCCAAAAACCACCACTTCTAAAAAAAAAAAAATAATCAAAAAAATATCACACTCAGTTCTTTTTAACAAGTGTGCCCATGACTTGAAATGGATTTAATATATCAAGCCCTGCTGCATTATGAAGAACTTCTGAGAAGTGTCATTTTTCAATGAAGTGAGCAACACAAATACATTTACTTCAATTTCATGGGGACGGCAGGAAAAATCTCCCAGACGGATATTTCAAAGCCTGGGTAAATAAAACCAAAACTATCTGCCTGGCTACATACCACAAGAGGTAAGAGAGAACATATGTTTTTTGTGCTTAAAATATTAGCTTATCTAACTAGAATGTTCTTACTTCCAATTGTGTTGATGTAAGTAGGGTAAAAAATTAGCATGTATCTCATGTATCTCTAGGTTGTAACAGAAGGCAGATTCATGTTTGGTATAAATGTCAGCAAGAAAGAGAACAAGAATATTGCTGTATGCAGATGATGCACTATTATACCTACCGTATACAATATAGAAATATAGAAAACATTTATTTTATCAGATTAATAATCAAACATGCATGTCAAGTAAAGCCCCTTAGGTAACCTATGTAACACTATATATTGCTTTCACAAAGAGCTGTGATATTGGCTACACCTATTTTGACATTTTACTTTGTGCACCACTCTGTGAAGTGTTAGCACAAGATAGCTTCTGTTGTGCTGCAGTATCACTATTGCTTCAATTTAGAGATTCACTATTTACTAACATCAGATATACTCACATATCAAAGCATCATCCAACTTAACAAAAAAGTCTGAAGGCTGTATTCAATCAGAAAGCTCTGAGTCTGCCAGTGCATTTCACATTGCACACACATTAAACAAAAACTTTTTCCAGCTATAATTAATTCAGGCTTTAAAACATGGATGCTGTCTATCAGTTCGCTCTTCTGGGAGAGTCAGGCAAATTTCAACAACTTGCAGTTTCCACAAATAGACTTTATAGACACGAGAAGTGAAGCTTTTCCATCAAATCAATAAGTACTGGGCAGACACCCAAACACTCACAAATTTATTAGGCTTCAATCAAAACCATGTTACAGACACCAACGCTGACTCTGAAAGCCTAAAAATGGATAACTCTGGCACTAAAAAAGCAAATGGGAAGCAGAAATGGACATGAACAGAGAAAGAACGAGCACATAAGTATAGAAAGTGACAAATTCTTCAGGTGGAGATTACAACTGCTGGTGCCACTTAATAAGCGTTGGAGGCTATTCAACTTGACTACAACTATATATGTATAATGCTGTAAAAAAAACATGTTCGGTGTACATTTTGAAATGCAAGATAACTTACTATCACAAAGACTTGGGGTTCACTGTGTATTTGTAGGTCAACTTACTGTAAGCTGTTTGATTGCTACAACAGAGTCCATCTTTATTTCATTATATTTGTTGTCTCTGTCGAAGCCACATCCAGTTTTCAAGCCAATCAATGGCATATGTTCATACTACTTCATACTGCTATATATGTTACTAATTGCTGCTTTTGTCCTGCATCTGAGCCCAACTGGGATTACCCTCTTAATTGCTTATGTAAGCATAAAACGGAGTTGTGTAAAGAATGTGTGCCCTTTAGCTTATACCATAGACTGTTAAGGTACTATCTTGTTGAACATTTTGCAGTTGACCCAGTCAGTGTTGTGTAGCTTTAGGTTTCAGTCATTCATTAAATTTTTTCTTACACCAGTTTACCCTCAACTATCCTCCTGTTTGCGTATTATTACTTGAAATTTACCTCACAGTTCATCTTAACAAATCTTTATTAAAAAATCTTCAAAGTGAACTGACTATTCTGAATCATCATTATCACTGACTGAATCAGTAGCCTTTAGCAGTGGGGCTCCACTGCTGACTGAGAGCTGCTGTCAGCCGAGCCATGATTTCAAGTATGTGACCTCCTTCTTAAAGCATATTAATAGACACAATACTAATCTCAATACAACTCTGTTGTTAATAATACAACAGGCTGCTATGTGCAGTACTTGCATAGGCTAGTTTTGTACTACTGGGCTACCAATAGATTGAACATGCCCTATGATGCATTCATTTACTGCCATATGTAATAAAGTGCATTTGATGATGCAACCATTTAGCTTAGAAAAAAAGTTAACTACATCGTCAGTGACTACAAATCTTTAAACTGAGCTGAAGAAGTGATTCTTATCAGTAAAATGATTCATCTTTCTACCTCTAGTGACAGATACAATTAGAACACATACGTGTTCTAATTGTTTCTGACAAAGATTTCAAAGAGGTGACACTCTACTGTCTGTATGTGTGACGCATATTGCTTAATGGAGTCATGTTAATAGACTGTATATAGAGATGGGCATAGCGAGGTGTGATGTCCAGAGTTGCTGCTTATGTTTGGTGTCATCTTTTCAGTTTGAAACCAGGACCATCTAAAATAGGAGTTCAGGGTAGCTCTTTAAGCATGCCCCGCTAGCTGAGACTTAATCAAAGCTTACTGAGAACACTGAGTGGTGCATACTTGACTTGGAATGAAGCAGGTGAGCCAACTTCCAATCACAGCTGTCAATCAACTCCATCAGGGCAGACATCAAAACTCAAATCTAATTAATATAGCCCAGCACACTTATTAGAGCTACATAATGCAGGTATTGAGACCCTAATGATACATTTGTTGTTTGTTTGTTTGTTTGTGGTTGTCAGTGGTATTGCCATTAAGATTGTACTTCCACATTGGCTTCAGTCTAAGCAGTGGTAGGTGCTGCTTGGTTTGGTTACATGCTGTTGATGCCATTAAGAGCTCCTGGCCTGTCTTGTGTTGGTGAAACAGAAACAGTCTAAGTATAATGGCCTTTACTCAACACTGGTGTACCAACACACAAAAACTCCCTTGTGTATGGATTACAGGTTGGGAAAATGCAGACTGGGTATTACAACTTGTAATACACATATAAAATCCAGTTTCAGTTGTTATGTTCCATCTTTAGCTACAGAGTGGCCCCTGTGCCAAATATAAACTCAAAATCTGAACTTAATATACTTTCTCTCCCTGAAGAGTGCCATGTTGGCCCTTTTTGCAGCTGACATCACTGCAGTCACTTTATAGTGATAAATATACATTTTTCTTAATACACTCTATTTATTCTCCAATGTAAAGTTTAGTATTTTGTTGGAACCTTTCATACGAGTCTGTGTTGTTCTTTGGCTCAGACTAATAATAAATGCATAATTTATGACAATGATATAATTGGTTTCAAGACTGTTTTTGGCATTTAGTTATGTTTTATGTCTTTATCAGCATCATAATTTATCTAGTTGCTTTTGTTTGTTTTGAAGTGAAAATGTGACTTTCTTATCTCATCAGCACATATTACTTTGTTTTCATTTGTGTTTTTTGGACACTTTCCTCTTCTTTGTGTTAAAAAAAAAAACCCACATGAGAAATAATAATGACCAAATATGACAGTTTTGAAAAATCTAAACTTCCCCAAACCACATCTGGTGATAAATAAGTAAAATAAATTAAATGTAATCTCTACTAAAAGTTACACTTTACCCTTAATGATGTACTTTATATATTTTTCCTTAGAGTTAAATTTTTTTAAATTCACCTACAGCATAACTGGGACTGGAGCTTACCTCTGGCTCTGCTTTTATTTATTTTCTTCACATATTTTTTTTCCTTTCACTGTTTCTTTTTTCTCTTGTTTCTGTTCCCTTCCCAGAGATGACACTGTCATATTTTGAAACATCTCTCTCTTGGTTGGCACTGCTGTGCTTCCCTCTGTCTCTGTGTTTCTCTTTTGTTAAGGACCACACAGAGGGATGACATGTTGGAGGCACATCCAGGCTGGGTGGCCCGGCTGCAGGAAAGATGTGGGTGACAGGATCAGCCTTCAACAGACTATGGGAGTAATGCGTGTAGACAGTGTAAAACCAGTCTTTTGGAGATCCGTAGAAAGAGCAACGCTGGCAATTCTGAATAAATGCACTTGCAAAAAAAAAAAAAAAAAGAAGGAAAAAGGTTCTTTGGGAGCCTTGTTTTAGCTGCAGCCTCATGCACTAGACTCCCTTGCACTACTAATGTCTTTAAACATCCTAGGCAAAAGGGGTAACTCTAATCTATCTAGATTAATATTCCCACCAGTAGTTCAGAGGTAAAAAAAAAATGTAAAGGAAAGCACTTGGGGATGGGGTTGGGGAGTGGGGTGGGTGGGTGACTGAAAAATAGCCTTAATGAAGTTGTGACCACATTATAAATATATGTAAATCCTTAATTGTTTTATTGGATAATGAATCATTAGATTGTCAGAAAGTAACAATTTGTGATTTCCAAATTAATATCCCTATAGTATAAATGACTATGTCTTCTTGTCTTATTAAATAATGTTTAACTTCTGCAGTTGTTTAAAACAAACAGTTTGTGCCTTCTTAAAGAAAGAATGGACCCAGCACCTATTTTTTTTTGTCATAGATTATTGTAATGTTTAAATAGGTAGCTATGGAGCATATTGTGACTCACTGGTGGGCTTTCCAACACTGAATAATTTCAGTAAAGTTCAAGGAGGTCTGAGAACTCAAATTGAGTTGTTCCTATTGATGTTATTGAAACTCTTTGGTTTCTAGAGAAAACAGAGATCACCCCCTTTCCTGATAATCACCTTGTAGCATTTAGCACGTACTTAACAAAACAAATGGCTTGTGTGTGTGTGTGTGTGTGTGTGTGTGTGTGTGTGTGTGTGTGTGTGTGTGTGTGTGTGTGTGTGTGTGTGTGTGTGTGTGTGTGTGTGTGTGTGTGTGTGTGTGTGTGTGTGAGTGTAAGAGAAAGAAATCCACTGATGCTGGACTTTGTCAAGGCTGAGAGGCTGCAGAGAAAATAGATCAGAAGTGTCATCACTAACAGGCCTCTGGATCCCAGCGGTCCGACAGCTTCTACATTCTTGCTCTGGATGAGGAATGGTGCGACTGGTGATTGTTTATTTTGTTTCTCTATCTTGTCTTAGTAACCCCTTTTTAATGAGAATGTGCAGTCGCACGTTAAGCTCTGGTCCCCCTTCGTTCTTGTTAACTGCTTTTGAGGCTATGAAAGAAAGATAAACATAGAAAATACACTGTTTTTCATAGGCTTGCAGGTGGTGGAAATATGGGAAGCTGTGATTATCAAACAATAAAAAAACAAACTTAAAACACTTCATTAAAATAAAAATAAAAAATCACTTTTTTATCCAGTCCAAAAGTCACACTGGGGGAAGAGCGAGACACCTTCTTGCCCTCTCTGCTCTGGAAGAGGCTCCTTGGAACATCTCCTCAGCAGCTGCCCAAAGGCCCTGGCAGATGGCCGCTATCGTTGGCGCCATGACAAGGGGCTTAAGGCAGTTGCCGAAAGTGTAGCCTCAGCCATCAGCACCAGCAAGCACCATCAAGCTCCGAAGAGGGCAATCCCCTTCGTGAAGGCTGGAGAGAAGCCCTGCGCTCGGCCACAGACAACAACAGGCCTCCTCCACACAGCCTCTGACTGGCAGCTGCAGGTCGACCTGGGAAAGCAGCTGAAGTTCCCAGCAACATCGCTCCGGCCAGACATGATCATTACCTCTGAAGCTTCAAGACACCTGATCATGCTGGAACTTACAGTGCCCTGGGAAGAGTGCATAGAAGAAGCTAATGAGAGGAAACGCGCGAAGTACCAGGAACTAGTGGAGGAGTGCAGGGGCAGAGGCTGGAGAACATTCTACGAGCCCATAGAGGTCGGCTGCAGAGGCTTTGCAGGACGTTCACTCTGCAAAGTCCTCTCTTGATTGGGCGTGACAGGAGCAGCCAAGAAGAGGGCCATTTAATCTGCAAGCGAAGCCGCAGAGAAAGCTACAAGGTGGCTTTGGATAAAGAGGGCTGATCCGTGGGTCGCTGCTGGGACGCAGGTTGGGCTTGATCAACCCCGGCCGGGTCACCTGGGCGAGGGTGTATGTTGTGAGACCCAAAACACCTGGTGACCCCAGGTTACAACACTGATGATGCGTCCCAGCGCATCCAGATGATGTTTCTTGTAAACTAAAGTTCTGGCTTTAGACTAGGTGACAACCAAGAACAGTTTGGCGACTACTGGAGAGACAGCTGACAGCTCGGAAAGACGGCATCCGGGACAGTCTGGGTTAGCACCACAGCCTGTGTCTTTCGTGAGAAAGAACCCCAAAAAGCTACAGAAAGCCCTAAAGAGTTATACCCCCAGGAGATCCCGAGAGGGGGGGAGGATGAGATCTCCAATCAAGCGACTGCTTGGGGACAAGCGCAGCGGCCGTCTTGAGTGCTCTACAGAGGAAATGAATCACCTCCTCCAAGACTCCTTAAGCGACCCAATTAGGGAACAAGATCTGTACGCCTACAGACCCTACAACCCCGCCCCCCCCCAACAACAAAGTTCAATCTGAGGGAGTTGAGCCTGAAGGAGGTGGAGGAGGTCATTAAGGCAGCTCGATCATCATCTACTCCAGGACCCAGCGGTGTACCCTACTTCGTCTACAAGTGCTGCCCAGAGCTTCTCCGGCACCTATGGAAGACCTTAAAGGTGATCTGGAGAAGAGGGAGAGTTGTTGACCAGTGGATCCCCAAAGAGGAGAACTCGAGAAACATCGACCAGTTCCGGACAATCTCACTGTTGAGTGTAGAAGGGAAGGTGTTTTTCAGCATCGTCTCCAGAAGACTGACCGAGTATCTCCCCAAGAACAACTACATCGACCCCTCTGTCCAGAAGGGCGGGGTTCCTGGAGTCCCCGGTGCTTGGAGCACACTGGTGTAGTTACGCAGCTCATCAGAGAGGCTCATGAAAATAGAGGAGACCTTGCAGTGTTGTGGTTGGACCTGGCCAACACCTACGGGTCTATACCTCACAAGCTGGTGGAGCTCGCACTAGACCACCAACATGTTCCCAGTAAGATTAAGGATCTGATCCTGGATTACTACAATAATTTCAGGCTGAGGGTCACTTCTGGGTTGGAAACATCAGACTGGCATCGTCTGGGGAAAGGAATAATAACAGGCTGTACAATCTCTGTTGTTCTTTTCGCCCTTGCCATGAACATGGTGGTCAAATCAGCCGAGGTGGAATGCAGAGGGCCCCTGACCAAGTCTGGTGTACGACAGCCTCCGATAAGAGCATACATGGACGACCTCACCATCACGACAACATCGGTCCCAGGTAGCAGGTAGATCCTACAAGGACCTGAGAAACTCATCACCTGGGCAAGGATGAGTTTTAAGCCGTCTAAGTCAAGGTCCATGGTGTTGAAGAAGGGTAAGGTGACTGACAAGTTGCGGTTCTCAATCTCAGGAACGGTCATACCATCCATCACAGAACAGCCAGTCAAGAGTTTAGGAAAGCTCTTTGACTCAAGACTGAAAGACACCGTCGCCATCCAGAAGTCCACGCAACAGCTCGGCACTTGGCTCACCAAGGTTGACAAGTCTGGCCTACCTGGCAGATTTAAAGCCTGGATCTACCAGCATTCCATCCTGCCCCGAGTCCTGTGGCCACTCCTGATCTATGCAGTCCCTATGACAACCATGGAGTCCCTTGAAAGGAAGATCAGTGGCTTTCTTCGGAAGTGGCTGGGTCTTCCATGCAGCCTCTCCAGTGCAGCATTGTATGGGACGAGTAACACACTGCAGCTACCATTCAGTGGCCTCACTGAAGAATTCAAGGTAGCACGCACAAGAGAAGCCCTACAGTACAGGGACTCAGTACAGGGACACTTTGCAGTGTCAACAGCCGGCACAGAGGTCAGGACAGGAAGGAAATGGAGGGCGGACAAGGCAGTGGAAGTCGCAGAATCATGCCTTAGACAAAAGGCACTGGTGGGCACCTTGGCGTCTGGTAGAGCAGTCTTGGGTTACTTCCCAAAGACCCAAGTTAGCAAGACCCAGGGCAAGGAGAGACACCATCTACTCCAGGAAGAGGTTCGAGCTAGTGTGGAGGAAGAGCGAGTGAGCAGAGTGGTAGGACTTCGGCAGCAGGGAGCCTGGACTAAGTGGGAAAGTGCGCTGCAGCGAAGGATCACCTGGTCAAACATCATGCAGGCAGATTTCCATCGGGTCCGGTTCCTGGTGCAAGCAGTCTATGATGCCCTGCCAAGCCCAGCAAACCTCCACGTTTAGGGGAAGAGCGAGACACCTTCTTGCCCTCTCTGCTCTGAAAGAGGCTCCTTGGAACATCTCCTCAGCAGCTGCCCAAAGGCCCTGGCAGATGGCCACTATCGTTGGTATCAAGGCAGTTGCCGAAAGTGTAGCCTCAGCCATCAGCACCAGCAAGCACCATCAAGCTCCGAAGAGGGCAATCCCCTTCGTGAAGGCTGGAGAGAAGCCCTGCGCTCGGCCAGAGACAACAACAGGCCTCCTCCACACAGCCTCTGACTGGCAGCTGCAGGTCGACCTGGGAAAGCAGCTGAAGTTCCCAGCAACATCGCTCCGGCCAGACATGATCATTACCTCTGAAGCTGCAAGACACCTGATCATGCTGGAACTTACAGTGCCCTGGGAAGAGCGCATAGAAGAAGCTAATGAGAGGAAACGTGCGAAGTACCAGGAACTAGTGGAGGAGTGCAGGGGCAGAGGCTGGAGAACATTCTACGAGCCCATAGAGGTCGGCTGCAGAGGCTTTGCAGGACGTTCACTCTGCAAAGTCCTCTCTCGATTGGGCGTGACAGGAGCAGCCAAGAAGAGGGCCATTTAATCCGCAAGCGAAGCCGCAGAGAAAGCTACAAGGTGGCTTTGGATAAAGAGGGCTGATCCGTGGGTCGCTGCTGGGACGCAGGTTGGGGCTTGATCAACCCCGGCCGGGTCACCTGGGCGAGGGTGTATGTTGTGAGACCCAAAACACCTGGTGACCCCAGGTTACAACACTGATGATGCGTCCCAGCGCATCCAGGTGATGTTTCTTGTAAACACTGAAAAATCTGTTTTAATGTTTTTCTTAACAACCGCAGAGATAACTTGAGTTATGAAAGTCCCAAGTGTTAACAAATCAACATGAAACGTCTACACCCACAGACCCAGAATCTGACATATATCATGAACAGACCAAACATTTGCAGATTTTAATGACATGTCTGTTGAAGTGGATGGACATATAAGGGTGGATAGTGTTATGAATAGAAATAGAGCTGCAATTAATGAACATGCAGACTCAATAATGGATTACAGCTTCACCATTTCAACAAAATTTAGTAAAGAATTCTGTTTGTTAGCGTTTCCAATAATCCTCTGAGCATGGACCAGTTAGTTGGGACATGTAACAGCCAATTACACTTCATAGATTGTGGGGTTGGGTATGTCAAAGTAGAATAAAGCATGTTAACTTGATCTATAGCTGGGGGAGGGGACATGAAGCACATTCAAATGAATCTGTCAGACAGATAAAGACACAATCAGCAGTGTGTGTGTGTGTGTGTGTGTGTGTGTGTGTGTGTGTGTGTATTCCCTGGGCACCAGTAGGCGGTCAGGTGGTCCTCTGTGCTCTCAAATCAAGCGTCTCACCACCCCACCAACCACCCCAATGCCATTGTGAGACGCAGAAGCTGCATGACTGATGCAACAAAAGAGAAGACATTGATCTTCCAAGACAAGCACTGCTCTCAGCTCACTGTGCTGCGTGGTGAAGGAAATGAGCTGATCCTCTCTAGCAGGCCGCAACTAAGCTTTGCCTTTAAACCCCCCCCCCCCCCCCCAAAAAAAAAACAAAAAAAAAACCTGTAGTAGCACTTAATCCACAGCTCCAGTAAGAAGGAAAACTTGGGAACAAAATGAATATGTGTAACAGGCCCTGTAAGATTCTAGAAGAATGTGGTAATAGTCTTTAATAAAGACCAATAAAGAAATCCCAAGCTTTTACAAACTAGTGTAAATTCAGGAAATATGAATCTCACAGGCCAGATTTGATGTTAAGTCAGGATATTTGTCTCAGTGCAAACAGAAAGCCCGTCCAGCCCAGAGCACTGACAGGTGTGGCATTTCTAGTGTACCCTTGAGCCTGGTACTTCAGCTCACTTATCACAGCTTAATTCAATTGCTCCAATAAAACAATCCAGCTGCATAAACATGTTACAGAATGTGTGAAATCTAAAACAGAGAGCATCTTTAATGCTCCCTGGATAACACTGTCTGCTACAGGGACTAGTAAATCATTTCACTCTGTAATTTAATGATTTAAGAGCTCAGTATTTGTCACATTGTCAAGTGGCACCATGCTGGGCCAAGGTGTCACCTTCTTATGTGTCCATTACTGTGAGAGTTCACTCTCCCAAATGGCAGAATGGGAGGCCCCATTTGGGGTGGCTGGTTGAAGCTGTAACAGCAACGATTCTGTGCTTAGGGCCTGGGCTTTTACACCTGTGTGTGACACAAGGGAGACTCAGCAATGAGTGAGGGAGCCAGCCAGCTGTGCTCTCTTGTGGTAGCTTCAGGGATAGTCTGGAAAATGTCAATGCTAAAATTCTTTTTCTGTGAGCCACTAAAGTCACTCTGTCTGTAATTCCACTAAACTAATACAAAAAAATACTTTACAACTTCTGAAACACACATGTTGTTGTGACTCAACAGTCCTGATTTAGCTGCATTTGGGCTTTTATGTAACTGCAGATGTACTATCAGTTGTGAGAGCTCGCACTTGCACATGCAAAACCTTACCTCTTGAGATGAGGTCACAAGATGAACACTTGAGCCAGTATTCTTTGGGGGGTTGTGGGGCTCATTGCTTCGCTCACTGCTGCTAGATGTAATTGCTCACTAAATAACCATCTCTCAGGGGTGGCCAGCCTGCCATTCAGCGCAGGTCTGCACAGTGTCCTCTCCTGCTCTGAGGCCAGTCCAACACGTACAGTGGCTTTCCTCTGTCTCCCAGGACAGCTCCGTCAGCCGCTTCATCAAAGCTGATTGCTGGAGACATTCCTCTCCCAGCGATATATATTCACCTGATGTGAAGCAGACCTGTGTCCTGTACACTTACCGAGGTAGGGAAACAAGAGGAGTCTTCTTGCTGCGGGAACTGGAGGGTTCAATTTGGCAAAACATTGTGGTGAAAGAGCTTGACAAACGTTTTGCAACAATATAGTGATAGCCACAACCATGCATGCGCAAACACATACGACACACTAGAACTTTCCAGATATACTCAAACTGCTCAGCCCCAATTAAGTTAATCCACAGATTTGTCCCTGTGAAGTGGTACAAGCACCCCTGCTAGCCAGCTGACACTTCAAGCAGACACAACACTCTTTTGTCACAATGAAATTAATCATTTTTTTTAAAGTTTCTTATAAAAGCCCCTCTCCATCTGTTTGCAATCCCAGCATAATGCTATCATCACCTGTTTCCATGGTCCCGGTCACATCTGGCTTGCATTACAGACCAAAAGAAGAAAAAAAAAATCACACAAGGTGCATTTTTTCTTCCCTCTTTGTGTGTGCTTTACTTTAGTATCTGGCTCATATTTCTGAAATAGGCTACAACAACAAATTAAGATCTGAGACATGGCGGGAAAAAACACTTATATCAAGCAGCAATTTGCTTTAAATTTCAGAACCAGACTCCCTGGGGGTCTGAACATATTAAATGCAGGAGTTTAAGTGCTCAGTAAGGTTTATTGCAATGTAAAGCTAGTTTACAAAGATAACAGAGGGTTCAGTTCTTAAAGCTGGCAAGCAATGACTCCAATTTGTTTGTACTTAAATCCATTTACTTGTAAATAAAGCAGAATCCCTTTCAATGTGAGTCTAGTGTGAAGGTAGTGCTGCGCTGTTAATAGTAGCACCAATATATCTCTTTAGGGAAGCAAAATGCTTTGTAAGTAATACTGTGCATGCCAGATTCTTCTGATATAATGTTAAATTGATGTATATATGCAGCTACAACATGCACATGCTCTTATATAGCTGCATGCGTTAGAGGGGGTAAGATTTGCCATAGGATACCATAATAGTAAGGACACACACCATTGGGTGTAAGAGAAATCTTGCCCAAGGAAATGTATTTCCCTGCCTCATAACAGTCTGGAATTTGTGTATCCGTTCTGTCTCTCCCATGGACACCAGCTGTGCAGCTGGTGCTTGCTGGAAACTGCAGTTAGCCTGGAGTCGTGAGGGATTTTTAACACAATTCTCCCATGTGCATTCAAGGAAGCAGTAATGTCATGCAATCGGGGCCATGTTATCATTGTGTGGATCCTGGAGAGTGATGTCAGAGGAAAAAGGAAACTAGCTAACTCCCAAACCAAGAGAGCAAAGGTTAGCGGCAGGTTGGCAGAGACCCAGATTGGCTTAAATACTTTCCTTATTCTCTGTCCCTTTTGCTTTTCTTAAAAGCATAGTCACTCCATCCAAATGGCTCACATGGAAGGGATTCTGCTTCCTTTGGCATATCTGGTTATCAGCTGTGATTTATCATAATGGAGTAATAGTTGTCATTTTGGGGTTAAAGATAACAGCCCCTTTAAATGGAACATCCTGTGAGATGGCTCTGCATTGATGGAATACACTGTTGTAAATGGATGAAGCTGAGACAAATGGATAAATGGACAAACTAATTCATTCTCTGCATTAATGTGAGCTTTTCATCATCTGTAATGAAAAATCAACACTACCTAATCTATTATGTGAAAGATCATTTTGTGGATGTCCATATTGTATCACTCTTCTGGAAGGAAGGATCAAAGCTGACTTTTTTGTAGGGAGTGTGCAGCATTAATGCATCTGAAGGAGTCTGCTAAAATGTGTCAAATGTCACTGCACAAATATGGATATTAAACTACTGTGACACACTTTCCCGGTACAGCTTACGATTGTTGGAAAAATCAAGTTCTATGTATCAAGCCTTGCATTTTTTCCAGTTAACAGCATCATTATTCGGTTGCCATGTTGTATGATGACTCAGTCCTGCTCTTCAATGGTGACAACCATTTATGTTAAACGTTTTTTGGCACCTCTTCATTGTACTATGTTCAGAGTCATTATGGGAATTTGAGGGAGTGGTCTTACGAGAAAAGAAACTAATGTGATATCACTGGTGTGAGTGTGTGCTTGTAGGAAGGGGTTTCTAGCAACTGAGTCAGTACAGTGGTGCTGAACCACGCTCTGAGGCAAACCAGCCTTCCTCAGATTGCAATAAATAAGTTGTTGTCACTTCAGCAGAGTGCTCAGTTAACTCAGAAGAAATGCACCTGTATCATGTTGGATGTGGACGGATACTCTTATTACCACAGCTAGATAACTTATGGCCCCAGATGGCCCAAAGACCCCAGGCTGGCTGTGTGTCAATCAGTTTGGGTAATTTCATTTAATGCTAATTTATTTGGAAAATACAATATCAACTGAAAAGATAGGAGCCTTCCAACATTAATATCCTGGCAGTGGGTTAATGTTTGGTTCCTGGCTACCTGCGGGCAGAATATTCTGTAATTTGGACATGTTCTTAGTCTTGTCCCATAAAATGCTTTAGATGCTGTGCAAACAAGTTATGATTGAGTGCATGCACAGCATACAGCATTACTGCAGCAGCACTGGTGAAGAAAAGGGAGTGTTGGGTTGCTTTCATTTCAAGCTCTGGAGAGGCTTGATACCATATTTGAATTTCTGCATGCAACTTCCCTGTTCCATTGTGTTCCATGTTTTAGTTTTTTGGTCTACGTGAAAACTACTTCCTTTTTTCCTGATGTGACTGCTCACAAGAAGACTGGCGTTGTCGATGACACTAACAAGGGACCTGGTGTACAGTTTGTATATGACTTTGTATAAGCCTGTCCAGGGATCATACACAAGAATCATCACAGCCGCCTGTCTTGGCCAAGCTGAAAGCCAGGGTGAAAGTGTTTTTTGAGAGCCAGTCTGAGACAGTCTGCTCCCTTCATGTTCACTGTTTGAATTTTACCAGATGAAATGTGTTACTAAAGTGATCAACAGTGGGCAGGAATCTTGGTTTTTCCTACTCACTATAGTCCCCATGTTTGTGGAACAGATAAATGAACTGAATCGCTTCTGTTTGGGTACAGCTTTTCCTCACAAATAATGACTTCCATCTTGATTTGGCAGGAGAATTATTAGCAAACTGAAAGTGTAGAGGCATCAACCTGCACAGACTGCAAATTATATCTGATTGTATTTTGATTGCGTTGTCATCTGCCAGTAAGAGTTCACCGTGTTTCATGTGTCCACTCCTCTAAAAGTAAGCAGATATTGATGATGGTGGATGTCTGCTTTGCAGCCAACTGGACTTCCCATGTTTGGATTTGATGGCTTCCAGCTTGTTCTTGGGCTTCCCATTTTAAAGGGTGGGAGTATGTAAAGGAAAACAACTATACTGCTTAACTTTACCCAATAAGACTGCTGTTGCACAACATTTTACATAAGTGAACATTTCCTTTTTTTTCTTTACTGAACAGTGATTACAGTGCCATACAAAATATATCCAACTGAATTTAAAAGAACATCATAATTTATAAAACCAACAGATGTGATCTGAATATTTAGAATGAATGCTTTAAAAACTTTTTTTTTTAAAGAAAAAGATTCTTATTACAGCATTCAGTGCTTGACACTCTTGAAACTACAAATAAAGAGGAACTGAACTAAAACTAAAACAAAGTAGTTTTCGGAGTAAGTTTTCTTTTACACTAAAGAAACACTGGTGGTGTCTCCCTTCCCTCCTTTTGGAAACAAAGTTAAATGGACCAAATGGTGTTTTTCAGACCAGCATCACCTGAACTTCCAAATGGTTTCTGTTATTCTTTTTGTAAAACCATTCCTTCTTTTATATGAGACTCCTCTAGCTTTGTATTATAAATAGAAACACATGTGTAGTACAGTAAAAGCTCCAATGGAGATCAGCTACTACATGCTGACTGTTGCAACAACCAAACATATAAACAACACCAATTTGCTGTAAACATTTAGAAGTTTTCGTAGGAGTTCAGTGTTTTGTAGACTTTCTTTCGAATCTGAGGAAAGATGTATTTCCTTTTACTTCCAGAATTAGACCCTGGTTCTTGTGGGCTGTTTAAAAACAGCCATAAACATTTATTTCTCTCTTTCTTTTATAATGCTGCAGCACATGTTGCAGACTGTTTCTCCATAATAATGAAGCTGTTGGAGAAGATTTTCATAAAACAAATTTGACAGGTTGATGGAGACTACTGGATATATTAACAGCCATTGTTTAAGGCCGTCAGCGTTGATACGCCAGGACTGATCATGTTGTACTTGACAATTAATAAGTATTAGTAGCAGATATAAACTTTGAGTGATGATATATTAGAAACATGTTTGAAACGCTGAAAAGACTTTGTTTTTATGTCAATACACTCTGAACTGAGACTCTATAGAGGACACATTGTTCATCAGTAGTGTGTGTGTGTGTGTGTGTGTGTGTGTGTGTGTGTGTGTGTGTGTGTGTGTGTGTGTGTGTGTGTGTGTGTGTGTGTGTGTGTGTGTGTGTGTGTGTGTGTGTGTGTGTGTGTACTTGTATTACTGATTTTGTGGGGACATGCATGTTGTTACTTTGTTTACACAGCCAGTTTAAACACATTGGGTTAAAATACAGCTTCAGGAAATGAATGTAAGTCAATGTACTGTCCTCTGAAGTGACAGAAACACGGCTGTGTGTGTCGTGTGTGTGTGTGTGTGTGTGTGTGTGTGTGTGTATGTGTGTGTGTGTGTGTGTGTGTGTGTGTGTGTGTGTGTGTGTGTGTGTGTGTGTGTGTGTGTGTGTGTGTGTGTGTGTGTGTGTTTGAGAGAAATGAGTATCTTACATCACACTTACACTCATACATCCTTCTTTGACTCATACTCGATCGCATACTGCAGACAGATGGAAACTATTTCAACATAATTAGCGACTGTGAGCATTATAACCATTAAACTGACATAATGTTGGACGCAGGCTTGTGCTTATTTTTGGGTATCCTTCATGAACAAACCGACAAACTCCCAACTTTCAGAAATAGTCCGTGATGATGTAAAATATTACGTATATGATCTATTTACTGTTGCATTGTTACATTTACCAGTGGGAGACTGTCCAATGTTTGACAGTAAAGACTGCCAAGCCTACTCAGTAAGGCGTCTCCGACTTGAAGAGGGAAGTATTAAAGCCTCCATCTGGGTCAGTTTGATAGGTGTCATCTCCTGCCTCTCTGCTCCCACTGTATTGAAGCGAGCACGACTCAAGCCTGGATAGATGTGTCAAGCACAAATTTTATGATGACATTCAAAGCCGCAATGTCACCATCTCATTTAAGTCCTTAAGGTACAAATGAGTCATTTCATTAGCCCCAGAATGAATTTGGCACACCATGGAAAACCAATAGATCACATCAGTAATTCTTTTCTTAAGGAAGTTATATCTCAGTGGATGAATCTAAGAAACTGTGCTGCAAAATTGAACCTTGTGAGGTTATTGAGCTGTTGAGGGAGATTAGCATGCAAATGGCTCTCATAGATCATTTTTCTGAGCATAGGGTAATGGCTGGTCAATGATACTTATCAAGCTCCATAAGTGCTCCTTCCAATAAATACATCGTCTGGGTCATTTGTATTGGGATTCAAGTGTTGATGGATATGGGATTACCACTTAACCTTGGAGTAATTCCAAGACACCGCTTAAATCATCCAATACATTATCTATCCCATAACGGCTTGACCAGTCTTTAAGGATATCACTTCTTAATGCAAAATATGCTTTATGTGATAAATTAAACTTGAGGTGTTGGTGACCTATTAATCACATACATGTACTCATGACAGGGTATCACTGTCCCTTTATATTCAAAATGTTGTTACTGTTTGTATCTTTTATGTGTAACAAATGCCTTATGATTATATTATAATTACACCTCAGTGTGTTACAATCAGGACACTTTATGTGGTTTGTTCAGGAAATACAGAATTGTAAAACTACAAGCAAGCTTCTTGAACATGTTTAATCTTCCTCAGGTCAAGCAGGTTTAAATTTGTCTCACAGCCTGCTAACCAAGCAGGACACTGATGTATGAAAGTTGATTATGATCATGTGCTTCTTGTAGGAGGCCAGCTCGTGTTTCCTAACCAACACTTGACCCTGACCCTGCCTGCCATGATTATATTTGAAGAGTTTCATTCCAAAACACTGTATAACCATTTGGGAAATGTTCAGTCCCACACATGATCCTGTCCTCAGAAACATAACTGTTTTTTATTAGCCATACAATACAAGCAGCAATTTTGGGCTGTCAGTTGGTCGGTCCAACACTTCAGTCGAGACTGACTTCAACTCTAGTTCCACCATGACGTTGACACTTTTGGATTTTAGTGAAATAGCTGAACAACTTTCACATGGATTGTTATTAAATTTTGTGCAGATAATCCCGATGCACAGAGAATGAATCCATATGACTTTGGTGATCTATGATTTTCCTCAATTTTTAAGTCTGTAATGTATCCTAATACTCATATGCCAATGTAAGTGCGAGAAGTATTGGTCACTGTAATCATTCCTCCTGTCCATAAAGAGCTCTCATGTGCATCCTGTGTAAGAGATTAATTCTATGATGTGTAAAAATGAATTCATACTCTTCAATATATTTTTAGCACTAAATGTCCTCTTTTAATGTACATATACAGGTGTGGATATGGTGGATATCTTATTTCTGAGGTTTTTATTACAAACTCAGTTTTATTGGTAGATGATACATTTTGGTATCTGCCAGTACCTAGAACACAAAGAACAGAGCTGCCATAAAGCAAAAAGAAGTTACTAGAACAAATTGTTAATTTTATCTTTCATGGGAGTATAATCAAAGACTACTGTATATTAATTTCCCAAAGTCGTTGTTTGATGACAAATAATGTATTTCAACAAACATTTGTGTTTTTAAGAAGCTCCCTTTAACTGATTATTCATTCTTAAAACCATTAATAGATTTTGAGCTGCGTTCCCACACATTGTCTAAAGCCTTTGCTCACCCAACTCTCATTTTCTTCCGCTCTGAATGTCAAATCTGCCTCAGACCTCTAAATCCTCTAATGGGACACAAAGACACATACTGCAAACTCTCATTCCAGGCTGTGGATTCCCTGATTTAGAAACTGATATTTTCTTTAATGTTAAAAACTCATGTCCTCTTCTCTCTCATCAAGACATGAGCTTGTCACAGCATCATTTTGTGGAGGAGTCACTCCTCTGCAGATCTGTTCACTCAGTCAGACCTGACTCACACTACACTGGAATGAGAAGCATGTACAGAGACGGTTGCACAACATTTCAGTGAGAAGAATCAGACCTCTCCTGCACACACACACACACACACACACACACACACACACACACACACACAGACACACACACACACACACACACACACACACACACACATGCACACACACACACACACACACACACACACACACACACACACACACACACACACACACACACACACACACACACACAGATTTGCTTAAGTCACTTTTGGGGTGTTTGTATAGACTTACTCAAACCCTAACTTTAACCACTGATTCAAAAATCTGTGTTTTACCAACTGGGAAAGTCTGGAGTGTGTCCCTGAAAGTGACTTAAGTAGCACCCACACACACACAGAAACACATATGTTTACTTAGGTCACTTTTGGGGACATTACATTATTTTATTTTCCTGGAGACTTACCCTAACCTTAACCATTACTTGCCTAACCCTAACCCCAAACCTTAACCTAACCCCAACCTTAACCGCTGACCCACAAATCATCTTTTTTCCCAATTAGGGACACGGCTTTTGTCCCCAATTGCACAAGCCTTCCCCAATTAACTGGTCTTGAAAGTAGGATAAGTCAGCCCCCCCCCCAAAACACACACACACACACATACACACACACACACGCACACACGCACACACACACACACACACACAGACACAGAGAGAGAGAGAGAGAGAGAGAGAGAGAGAGAGAGAGAGAGAGAGAGAGAGAGAGAGAGAGAGAGAGAGAGAGAGAGAGAGAGAGAGAGAGAGAGAGAGAATGTGTTACAATGCAATACACCCTAAAACTGGGTTCAGCATACCAGCCGAGTTGAAACAACAAATGCCCTTTCAGTGAAGAAAATGAAAAAGACCAGACAACATCGAAGATGATCAACCAGACACAGAAGGATGTCCCTGTTTGGTTAGTTAACTCATGTGAGAAAATATTATGAAAGAACAGATAATAGGAAAAGCAGCGCTATCTTGCTGGAATATTAACTGAAGCTATAAACATGGCTTTTGAAGGATAAGGGTCCATCTGGACAAAGGGTGAATGTCCCTGTCAGTGTGTGGTCTGTTTCCAAGCTGATGTCCTTAACTGTGGGGTTACGCTTGCACACACTAAGAAAATAAGGTTTTCTAAAGGGTTCTCACAAAGAAGATATGGACCTAACTGGATCTATTTTTCTAAAAAAAGATTCAATGATGACCTAAAGAAGATTTCAAATCCATTGTGTACTGAAACATGAATCTAGAAAGAGTCACCATGATATATTATATTTGTCTTTCTCATATTAATCCAGTGATCCTAAATACTTTGTGATGTGCAATGATGTGCAATAAAAATAAAGTTAAAGCAGCTAAATAGTTGAACCAGAAAGGAATACCTTAAAAAATATGTATAATTCAAATTTGAGTTTCTTAATAAAAATACTGATATTGATAATACTGATATAATGATATCTAATCTGACTCATAGTTCTATAGTATTTCTACAGAAGACACATAAAGGTTCAAGGATGCACTTTTTACTTGAGAGGGTGTGTCCATAGTTTGCGCTGACATTCCCTGTCGTGTTAACAGAGTGCTGCAATAAAGAGATCATTTTTTCATCTTCCCCTTGGAAAGGCTGCAGATACCAACTGGGAAGTGGATTTTTGGAAAATGTACCCTGATAATTTAACAGACAATTGCCGAGGAAAGGTTCCAGTGCAGTTTGTTCACATCTGTTCGTCTCGCGCAAGAACACTAACACGAATCAGATTCATATTTCTATTGTTTTATCTCCTCTCATTGGGCACATGTCTTCACCTCTCCTTTTTAATATATCAAATATGGCACTGAATGTATGTCACTGAATGTGCTGTTTCATCAGATAGAAAATCAAATTAAAGCAAATATTTACAAGGAGCCCCATTAACTGGTACCATTCATCCTGAATAGTTTACTTAAGATACATGTTAATATTGTTATCTCTGTCTCAATTTATATGTTGCTTCAAAAATGTAGGGTGAACAGCGTAACCTATGGTTACCTTTTTTAATTTAACAAGTTTGAGATATGACTTTAAAAAGCAAGGCTTAATTTTCCTCAACAAGGGAGATAATATTTCTTTTAAATATTCTTTGGTCTTTCAAATATTTTAACAGAATTTTAAGAAAACAATTTCTTTGTATTTAATCCTCAGCTCCTCATCCATTTTACCTGTTGTGTTCAGCACACTCCCACACTTTTTATTTTATAGTATTTGTTTACTTTACTCAGTGGCTCTTTCAAAGTCTAAATTTAGACAACAGTGCAGTTAAGTAACTAGGTTTAGGTCACGCATGTAAACGTGAAATTGTTATTAAGCAAATTATGGCCTTGAAGCTGAAGAACAAACCAGTCTGAAAACCCCCCATGATTTTGAATTTTTCTAATCTTCTGAATGTTTAGAGTAATTTTTTTTTTTTAAGTCCTTAATTTTTGTTATTTTTTCTGTAGCTGTAAATTTATGGAGCAGCTAAAGGTAAGAGGTGCTTAATCTCTTGATGTCACCAGTCTACCTGCCCAGTAGGTGGAGCCAACAGAATGAAGAAATTCTTCTGGAGTATTGGATATCTCACATCTGATCACTATCTGAAAAACACGTTTTGTTTTTCAATCTTTATTTCACTTTCAACTTCCAAATCCATAATTACAATACGAGGTCAGCTAATACTCTCCAGACCACCTTCTTCAGGACAACTTTTTCCAAAATGTCAATTAGATTCAGAGGTCCTCTCTGTTGGAACAGTTTACCAGATCACATTAAAAACTCTGCCAGTCTAAAATAATTTTCAGAAATGATCCATACTCTTCTATAAAGATCAATTAAGTAATGCAACACCATAACAGCTCTTGCTATCATATTTCACATATCTGTAAATTGTCACCTTTCTTATTAGGTAACACCTTAGTTTTGTTGGGCTTATGTTTTTGTTTGTCTGTGTTCCTTTACTCTTAAGTTTTTGTGATGTATGTCTCAAAATAGGAGGGCCACTTGTCAAGTCCTGATGGGTTTTATTCACTCCGCCTGCACATTTCTCTCTTGTATCTCTATTATGTTTATTTCTTGTATTATGTATTTTGTTTTCTCTTATGTGCAATAAATTGAAATTAAAACAAATATATAACACTTCAGTACTGAGTTGTCTACTTCAATAATTAAAATACAGTGTGTTTAACATGTACAAATACTCTAGTAAAATCATCTCTCTACGCCCTTTTCCACTTATTTTTTACTTTAATTATAAAACCAACAACAGCAACAAAAAACAACTTTTTGTCTAAGGCTCTCTCTCATTACGTTTGTTCCCTGTCAGCTGCTTTAGAATTTGTATCGCACCTCTGTAATCACTGTCCTTTGAAGCTTGATTGTTGACTGATTAATGCTTGATTGATGACCAGTCATGATGGTTGATTGCGTTGCTTATAAGTCGCTTTGGATAAAAGCATCTGTGACCCCTTTTCTATGTGAGAAGGCAGCAGTAGGAAAGTTGAGGAAGATGTGATGACTGAGCCCCAATAATTTATAATCACACAGGTTTTACAGGAAAAAAAGTTTTTACTGAAAAAAACTATGGTCATTTTATAATTTTATAGCATATGATTGTATAAACATAAACATAGATGGACATCAATGACAATCAGTTACATCACGTTTAAAATACATCTACTCCTCTTGTAGCAGGTGAGAGTAAAATGCTTTAAAGAGGTTCAAAGCTTCACGTTTACATCAGTCGAAGGTTGACATACAGTGTTAAGTCATACAAGCTAAAATATAAACAAAGACAATTAGAAATCAATTTTAATTCTGAATTAACATTTAATCCATTCATATCTGAGGCTGACAACATCAGTGGTCTTGAATGAGCTGACATACTTGCATAAATTCTACCTGGTGAACCAAGACAATGACACATGAGGTTTTGAGGATCATACCGCACAGTACAAGAAATCTGCCTCCCAACACAAGACAAGTTGCTAGTAAAAGGTTGATTGCAAGTGCGGCGACTGAGTCTCTGAGCATCCAGCATCTAGGGAAGAGGACTGGGGTGTAGCGGCTGGGACAGGGATTGTTACTGGGGTTTGCAGTCAAAACAGCCTCCCCCATTGTCTCTATGAGTGCTTTAGTGTAGTTAGTGGAGGAGGTATATGGGGGTAGTTCAGTGGTTGTCAGTTAGACTAGAGACAGTCCACAAATTCAAGGCAGATGTAGATAGCTGGACAGCGACTGTCTGACTGTCCGTGGTGAGCAAGGCGGAGTTGATGGAGGCACTGGGAGGGCGGCGAGTGGTCACAGCCTGTAGTCACCATGGAGATAACTAGTTTTGATGTTAAATGTGGTTTGCCACCATGGATGGACCAACAAGAGGCGGATCAGTACTGAGGAAGATGCTACCTCCTCCCAAAACGTGTGAATGCCTTAAGAGTTCTTGGCAACCATCTTCATCGTGATGGTCTTCACTTCTGAGTACTCCTTCAGGCCACTCTCTCCCCTGAATACGACAACAGGAAATAGTAACAATGAAGCTCATTTTGTTTAAACTATCAAACTGACAGCAACACTGAAATATAGCATATACACAGCTAGAGCCTCTGGAAAGTACTGCAGTATCCTCTTAGATGAAGATTTATGCAAGGTTAAGCAATTTCGTGAAGTGGTTTTTTCAAAACACAAAGTCAGTATTAGTAATATTGTGGTTAAATGTGTATATTCAGTGGGCAGGCAACCAAGAGAGTCATACTCACAATTCACGTCCATTGCCAGACATTTTATATCCTCCAAATGGACACTGTGTGCTCAGAGCATTGAAGCAGTTTATCCTAGGAAATATACAAAACATTGATCACTCTTGTGCATTTGACTCATGTGGTTTGTTATTGTAAAATGGTGCATAAATGTATCCACAACAGTAGTATTAAAGCGGCATACAATCCTGATGTAAAAATGTATCATCTCCATCATTGTTATTTTTGTAACTGTCTGGATTTAATGATATGATTCATAATTATTATTGAACAAAAACAGCTGAAGGTTGTCAGTTTGTATGTTTGTGCAGCCACGCTGAACAAGCGAAACTATCCAATGAAGAGGAAATAAAAACTTAGAATAAAGAACTGAAAAGAGCAAGACAATGTTTACAAAGTGGGGGAACTCTGTGATTGTGTAAGAAAATAGAGTCCAAACATTCTTAGAGGATTCACACTGAGTAGATCTTGCTACTTGGAGCCAGTTTACGGAGGAGACGATATATTAAGAAATAAAGGAACTAATTTGGAGTAATGATGAGGCAAAAGTCATCACCAAATATTGAACGAAGGACTGAAGAGAATTCCTCAACACGTTACTACAATCTACAAACGATGCAAAATAAATATCTATAAGAACGAGTGGTACCAAAAGACACGATTGTCTGTCTGTGGTCAATCCCAAGTTTCTTTTCATCCTGAGGAGTAGTTGTTGTGGTCGATAATAATAATAATAAGAAATATTCTTGGGGGATTTGATGGGATTTGACGTGGAAGAAAAGATTTTAGGAAAAGAAGTTTGGTCCTTCTCAAAGTACAAAACAAAAGCCTCACCAGAGGAACAGAAGTGGGATGGTGATTGGGCAGCATCAAGTATGAAGAACAAAACAGAGAAACATTTCTTCAGCTAGAAGAGGATTGCAGTCAAGTATAATAAGTGGTAAAAAAATATCTTGGCGCATGCTGTATGTTAGCTATAATTCTAGCCCTAGTCATAGCCATCTGCAGGTAATTACAAAAGAAAAAAAAATGTTTTGGGAGTAGTCAAGAAGTAACATTTTACAGCCATTTTATTTATACAAATTATAAAATGTGGGTGTCTATTTACATTTTCAATTTGTGTTTTGCATAGTTGTCTTGCACTGGCATGTTGCTTCTGATATTTTTATATCCCAAATGTCTGAGCTGAGGACAGAACGTGAAAAAAAGGAAGGAAAGCATTTCTTTGTGGCTTGTGTAATGATAGTGAATGGGCACGTTGCCAGTTTACAGTTTCTGGATGCCAGAGTCTGAAATGGTTGATACTTCCCACATGAAAAATATTACTGATTGCAGCTAAAGAAACACAGCAGATGAAACTCACCAGACAGTGCCAGCCTGCATGGCTGTGGATATGGTCATGGCTTTGTTGATGTCAGTGGTGAATACAGCGGCAACCAATCCGTAATCTGTGTTGTTGGCTCTTTCAATTACTTCCTCAATAGTTTTGAATTTCATGATCTGCTGCACTGGTCCAAAAATCTGTAAACAGGTCAGTATATAGGCCATTATTAGTCATATATAAAAACATTATCCAACTTCATGCAGTATACTTTTTCACATGACAATTCATGCATTAGTTGGGCTGCCACTGTCAAAACCCTTGTCAAATATCCTTGTACCTCCTCTCGAGCGATCCGCATGTCGTCCCTCACATTAGAGAAAACAGTGGGCTCAATGAAGAACCCTTTCAGCCCCAGGGCTTTGCCTCCACACTCCATTTTGGCTCCTTCACTGATGCCACTCTGGATAAACTCCAACACTCGATTCTGCTGCTCCCGACTGATCTGTGGACGTGAAACACAGAGGACAGAAACATTTTCAAAAGGGGAATTACTGCAAGTGATTAAACAAAACAGAGTTTTTGCTGCAACAACTGTGTAGTGTCATAAAGTGATAGCTGTGTTGTCTTCTCTCACCTGTGGACCCTGCTCAGTAGTGGGATCGAAGGGGCTGCCGACTATTCTCCTCTTGGCTCTCTCCACGCTCCTCCGGACGAACTCCTCATATATGGGTTCCTCCACATAGATGCGAGAGCCGGCTGTGCAGCACTGGCCTGCATTGAAAAACACGCCCTGATGGGCCTGTTCTACAGCCAGATCCACTGAAAAAAAGTCAATCAATAGCCAGATTAAACCACTTATTTATTTTTTTTTAAAACTGCCCAATGGTAACTAGTTTTTATAACTATGAAGCTAATTAATAAAGAAAATTTGAAGTGAAATAAGGCAGAATTTAATGCTGCCATCATTGCACCCCTGTACAAAAAACTCATCTGGTAAAAAAAAAGTAATGTGTGTAGTGTATTGTTACAAAATTTGCCCTGATATTTATTGGAGCTATCCTGTGCAAATCTGATACCTGACACCTGAGAGACAGGACCCTGCTGTTGCGTACGAAGGGGTACGAATGGACCCCTGTGATTTATGGGTCTCGGCTGAAGCACCCGACTGAGTCAGGGTCCATTCTCCTGATTTACGGGCCTTAGGGAGCCCCTCTCACGGCTGCTGAAAGCATTTGAAAGTCTCGGCACCCCCAGTTTGGTGAGCCACTTAGAATTTATATGAAACCCATCCATCCACAGGTTTTCATAGCACTACAAAGCTTTTGAGTATTTTAGGATTCCCGGTCCATGTATGTATTTCCGAAGATTGAAGGTCCTGAGAACAGGACATACAACTAAACAACACAGTAGAAGTGGCGGACCACCTAGTAAGGGTGACAGGTAAATGGAGGAGTAACTTAGACATTGCCTGAAAACTTACAATCAGCATCTGCAAATATGATGTTGGGATTCTTGCCTCCCAGTTCCAGCGTCACTCTCTTCAGGTTACTCTTCCCAGCTGCTTCTTGGATCAGCTTGCCGACCTAGCAGAGAAACAGACCTAGGGTTTACTCACAGAGATGCAGGCCTGTGGCCAGATCAGTAAATCAGCTGGAGCCATTAAATAGCTTAAGAGGATGGTTAGTTCCAAACAGGGAATGTACCGGTAGGCCAACTGAAACATGAGTTCTGCAAACACACAGAGTGAATATCTATTACAGGTTTTTGGAGACAGCAACAGGAAAATAAAAATATGTTTCAGCTGGGAACAGCATCCGATGTCTAAGAAAGGGCAGGAAGAACCAACCACAAGGTGTGTGGGTGGTGGCCTGTGATCTAACTGACTGCGAGAAATGAGGTTGTTTGGTAAGAAATGAGTCTGGTGTGTAAATATGAAAGAACACAAGGGGTTTTCTGTGGTTTTCCTTATCTTCCAGTCATTCCTATTGCCATAGAGTGATGGTATCACATTACCCAAAAGGAGAATAATAAATAAAACACTGATAAGATTTTCGGGAAAATGAATCACTGAAGGGAATCATACATGCAATTCACCAAAGCAGTCACACCAGTGTGTTTACCTCCTTAACTTCAAATTACTGGAATTTTTGGTCACCATTTCAAAATCCAGGCATCAAATTACTTGTAATGTCTTTTCTCCTACTGTTCCAGGCAGCCATTGATTTTCATTCATTTAGTATAGTAAGTAAATAGCTGACTCTTGAAACTTCTTTATACTGTGTAAATCATCACAGAGAACATCACATCTAGATTCATAATTTTCAAATTAAAATTATGTTATTGTGTTATAGTGTTGCAGTTTAATATATACAATTAGTTTGAAGAGTCTGATAATATATTTTTATATTGTATAAAAGTTAATGGAAACCTAAAGATACCTGGTCTGGTAGACAAAAAACACTCGAACAATATATATGTATGTATATGTGTGTGTGTGTGTGTGTGTGTGTGTGTGTGTGTGTGTGTGTGTGTGTGTGTGTGTGTGTGTGTGTGTGTGTGTGTGTGTATATATATATATATTTTCCTTGGTGTCAAAAATGGTGAATCAGTTGAAGCTGCATCAAAGACAAACAGCAGTATTTCATTCACTGATAATTTAAGGAAAGATTTTAGGAATGAATTGAATAATTAATTGCAGGCATTAACTGATATTTTTTTATGTCATGAGATATAACCTTTACTCAAAAGATAACAAGCGTGAGAAACCCAACAAACCTCCCTCACAACCCTACACCCTAAACAAGTATTCATCTTCCTGTTACTCATACCGCCTGTTTTATTTTCCAAGGGAACAGACAGGATAGAGCGGAAGAATACCCTTTCTAAGTCCAAAAAAAAAAAAAACACCTCCAAAGGGGGAAAGACTTATCTTCTGTCACTATCTTAGAAAATTATAGTATATAATACAATAGAAAATAACAGAAAATAATAGCCTGCTGTGCTGTGATGGTACTGTACCACAGCTGTATAAAAACAACACAGCACTTGGTTTGGATTGAGTGTGTCTGAATATGTTCTGTGTCTGTCTTTGATCAGAGACACAAAGGGGCTGACTAAGAAGAGGTTAGCGTGTGTTTATTCAGGGGTAAAGGAAACATGCTGAGCTGCTTGTCTCCTCCGTGAGGAGTCACAGCCACATGTGAGTCGGTATGAAGATGAGTTGGGGTCCTAAAATCCACCTGTAGCTACACCACCACCTTCCACCCTGTGAGGAGATGCTGTGGTGGAGAGTATCCCACACCGCTGCTACTACAGCGTGGTGACTCACTGTCTGGGCATCAGCAGGCTCTAACAGCACTGGCTCATTCTCTCAGTAATTGACTCCAGATCACAGGAAACAACAGGAAAACTAGTAAAAAAAAAAAAAAAAAGGGGCCACTCACAAAGGAAATGTTCAATCAAGACGAAATGATAAAACAAAGAAGATGTTTGTGTTAGAAGGTGCTTTTATGCAAGCTCGCATGAACACTGATTGGGTGTGTCTCTGTGTGTGTGTGTGTGTGTGTGTGTGTGTGTGTGTATGTGTGTGTGTGTGTATGTGTGTGTGTTTGAGAGATGATGACAGAAGGAAAACGTATGTTTTTTGTTAAACTGTGCTGGAAAACAATAAAGACACAATGTTATCATCATTCAGTCATTCAAGAAGAAAAAAAATCATGTTCAGCAGGTGTAATGTTTACAATGTTAACCTTCCTAGTTAAGCATGCTAACATTTACTATTTAGAACTAAACACCGCAGCTGAGGCTGGTGAGAATGTCAGTAGTTCAGGTCATAAAGTACTGAACAAATTAAAATCTGGCCTGATGCTGCTGCTAAATAAAAAGAAATCAGAGACCACCAAAGCTTTTACAATTCATGCTGAGGGGGACATGAGCATGTGTACCAAATTAATAGTAATCCATCCAATAGTTTTTGAGACAGTTCAATAAAAACCTAAAAAATATCAACCTGCTAGTGGAGCTACATGAAAAATCAGTAGATCACCAAAGTCAGTGGAATTCATCCTCTGGGGACCATGAATTTCTGTAAAAACGTTTATGACGATTCAGCCAATAGTTGTTGAGATACTTAAGTCTGGGCCAGTGATGGAGTGAACCACATGGCCATACCTGGAGTCATGTTGGTAATATGGCTAAAAACATTTTTCATAGTCACATTAATGAATTCATTGATTACCATAACTGCCACTTGAGGTAATTTGTACAACACATTATATCTTATGTGCTTAATTGATGGTTGTTCCTTCAGTCTGATACTCATTCCGGTTTTAAATTAAGATGAATACATTTTATCATGCTGTCTAATGTCCTCAGTTTTAACTCCTTATCAATGAAAGTAATCTGGTTTCTATGTGTAGACTTATTGGAGGTTGCTCACAACATATACAGCACCTGTCCAGTATATGTGCTACTAACTAGTTTATGCACAACTACTCGAACGCACCACTAGAGTCAGAACAGACATCTCCATGAGCCTCAAGTCTAATCCAAACATGACATAAACCTGGCTCTTTTACCAAAGATACACGAGAAATACAGGCTGGTCACATTAAAATATAAATTCTGCATTAGTATTGCTGTAAATCATTTTACCAGATGGGTTAGTTTGCAGTTAGAAATAAGAGATGTTTATAAATGATGTGCAAAAAAGGTAATCTGCTGTCACTCTGTCTGTTCCCTCTGTCCTGAGGAATGCATTCAGATCACAACACCACCAAGCACTCAACACCTAACATGGTATGTCCTTGACAATTTAGCTTTCCATTAACTGCTTCCCAGTTCTGCAAAGCTACAAGGGTTTATCTTGTGTGTGTCCTGATAGTAAGTCAGTGAAAGGATGTTTGTGCATAGTGAACCTACATTAACACAGCAGAGACAGCAGAGGGAAAACAGAGGAGGAACTGTGCTTTCAGAGAGCTGTGTTTGTATACTCTTGACAGAGCAAATATGTGCATGTGTGTGAGATAAAATCAGAGCACTCTGTCATGGGGAGTAATGACAGGGCATGCAGCTTACAGTATGTAAAACCCCATTTGTTTGTCATTTAGACTTCAATACAGGCACACAACATCCCCTAATTAACCAGCCTGCTCTTATGCTCTGCACATGTTGGTCACTGTGTCAATTTTGTTAGCTGACAAAAGCGAGCAGCAGGCAGCTGCTGATCTGTGTCCCTTTATTGGGGAAAAGTACCTCAGTTGATCCTGTGAAAGCCACTTTGTCTATGCCCATGTGCGAAGCAATTGCAGCTCCTGCCGTTGGCCCGAATCCTGGCAAAATATTGATGACTCCCGGTGGAAACCCGGCCTGTCAAAACAATATGAGAGGAAACAAGCTTTAGCGGAGATGACAGCAGAGCCAAGCAAAACCACAGGCAGTGTGGGGGAATCCGGACCCAACCCAACCTCCCTACCAGCAGAGAATGGAGAGAACATCAAAAAGAAGAAGGCAACAGACAGATAGTCTCCAAAAAGAGGCGAGGCCAGAAAGGGCAGGGGGAAGACAGGGAGGATGTGGACACTGAGATTTGTAAAACATGATTAGGTTTATCTACTCTACAGTACCATGTGATGCTGCATTATTCCCATCTTGTCTGCTCTTACTTGTTAGTTTACCCTTACTGTACAGAAGTGCACTCACTAACCCTGCTGCTGCACAGTCAAGTCAAGTCAAGTTTATTTAAATAGCACATATCTACAAGTGAGTCTACAACAGGCATAGACTCAATGTGCTTCAAGACAAAAAAAAAGCAAAGCTCATACATGACAAAAACAGAGAAGATAAGATGGCATTACATATAACATATAAGATAAGACAAACACATATAAGAATATATATATTAAACATTTAACAAAAACATCACATTATTGTGGCACATGCGTAAACCATTCAACATAACTATGAAAAGGCATTATTAGTCATTCATATTGTGTTATTTCCAAATCTTCAGATATTGTTTTCCAAATGCATGTTCTTTTTAATGAACATAAGCCCATCACTTAGGTTAATGTGGCCTCAACAGTTTTTAAATCATTTAACATACGCCTATCCCTTACAATAAGTAACAATCTAACATATCCAGTTTTTATCCATCAATGCTGAAACGGCAAAAGTTTGGCTTTGAATGAACTGTAACTGCATCGCTGACAAATGTGGCTTTTTGTTTAGGGCTTGAAGCGAGTGATGTTAGTTCTTTTTACACTGAGTGTTTTTGTATGTTGCACTTGCATGACTGATCTGAAATCTGGACATGTTTGTCTGCAGAATGAGCAGTTTCAGAGATGATGGTAGCTGCAAGCAATCCAGAGACACTTGTAAGCACCAATGAATATTTGGGTTTAGTCAGATTTAATCCGTCCCTCACACAATCAAACAAACATCTGTGGCCATTCTGTATTTCTACTAGTGGAAGTTGGCAACCCTACACACACATTTAGCAGGAAAAAAAGCCATCAGCAGTTGTTGTGCGTGGCCGGGACCGGGAGAGGCTGCACAGAAAGCTGCCAGGGCCAGGAGAAAATGGAACTGCTGCCCACTGCAGGCTAGCAGCAGCTGGATTCATCCTTTCCTATATTCACTTGCACTCAGGCATTGAACTTTTGCTTGTAAATTTCCGACCACCCACAACTTTTCATATATATTTTTGAATTAGATTGTTGAAAATTGAGGTGGCAGCTGGGGTGGCTAGGCATTTTTTAGGGGTGGCAACTGCCACTCCATGACATCCAGGTAGATCTGCCCCTGGACTGGGAGCCTCTAACTTTAGATATATTTCTGAGAAGATAAAAGTCAGCCTTGATGTGCTTTTGGAAGTTAGGATCATCATCCAAATCACATCCAGGTTTTTGGCATTCTTACAATGTTTTACTGACAGGGGAATTTACAAAGAATGAATCTGGTGCATTAAAGCCTTGGGTCCTATTAAAAAAACAACTTTGTTTTGCCTTCATTTATCTAAAAAATAAATATGGCCATCCAATATTTAATATCTAGAATACATTGGAAGAAGTCATTCATTGGGCTAAGGTTGTTGGCAGAAACAGATATATATATAACTGTGTGTCATCAGCATATGAGTGATATGAGCTATTGTATTGCTGAATGATGGACCCAAGTGGGAGCATGTACAAATTAAACAGCAGTGGACCAAGAATTGACCATTGATTGACTCTATATGGAATGCCAACTTCAAGTAATTCAAAGTCATTTGAAAGCCTCTTTTAAGCTATGGAGGTATACTGAGAGCACTAGACTGGGATATACAGGCCTGATGACCAGAGCTGAATACTAAAAAGTAGAGATGATGATAAAATATCTAAAAAACAAAAAACGTAGCAACACCATCACCCTTCTTGCTAGACCTGGTAGTGTGACAATTAAAAAATAGATGGTGAAGCTTCAGTTAGTTCTTTACTACCAGGTTCATCAAACCTAGTCTCAGTAAGGAGAACGAAATCAAGCCTGTGAGATCTTGTCGGATCATTAACAATGAAAGTTTTATTAGTGAGGAATATGACATTAAAGAGTGCCAACTTTAAAGAGCTTATAGAATAACTAACAGAGTGACAGAGTCAGTCCCAGGATGGCTTGAGTTTTTCAGAGACTGTGTTTGAGAGTCACAGCATACAGTGGCAGGATCCACACTGATAGAGCTTGATGTAATAGTGAGAGACAGAAGTCTGTATCGGGTCTTAAAAGCTATAAACTAGATAAAATTAGCAGTCAACTGCTTTGTTCTTTTTCTATTAATGTGAACACCATATGTTCAAATCAAAGTTTGAGATGAAGTCATATTCAACAGCAGAAGAGAAGATCTTTAACTAGTAGTGGAGACTGAAGAGTCAACTAAAACGTTCAGAGTTTTTGAAAAGAATTGGAGTGGGACTCTCAATTGTGTAGCACAGGGTCTGTTTGTAATTTGTTAGAATTTCTAGCCATGACGTTATTTGTTCCCATGTACCTTAACAGGTCACTGAAAGTTGGAATGACTTAAGTTAGGTAGACTACCTTGCCTCTGGAGAGACAATAGGTGAAGGCACCTGGGAGAGTAACGACAGTATTTGCTGCTGTTGATTAATGCTTACCACACAGCTCTTCTAGACACAGGGTTTTAGTGGGAGTTGCGACACAAGGCTAGCTGGATTAACATCAGTGTTGGTTGTACTGGCAGATCCAGCAGTGCCGATATTGCACTTTTGATTTGGGTTTACTACACTACACACTTGCATTGTCTTTCTGTTTATTATGGCAGCTCAACTGGCTTAGTGTCACTGTATACAGGACTTTGTTGTGATTTGCCCTTTGCTTTGTGTGTCAGTACTCTTTTTAATGTGTCCGCATTGATACTCAATTTCCGATTTAGTTTCAAGTTTGCTGATTCAAAACGTTTGGTTCATTTTAGATTCCTAGTCACTAACTATGTAATTTACTTTTACTTTGTCTAAACTAAGCAACCACATCACTATTCAAATGCATTTCAGTACATAAAACAGTCAATGAACGCATCACAGTTCATACAACCTCAGTGTTCTGCACGGATTATGTCTTCAGTAGTACATAAGTCTGTTTCTAGTAACTAGTTTAGTGCAAAACTAGCATTATGCCACCATTGTTATAAGGTTACTAGATCAGCAGCCAATTTATTGCAACAAAGTTACCATATTGCAGTGCTTGAGGTGGCCCGGTACTCCTTTGTATGCAGTAGTGACACTTTACTCTTTGGTGTAACAAGACTTTTTCTTGCACACCAGCACTTCTCACAAATTGCTTGCTCTCTTTTCTGCCCTCTCCATCGTCCTCTGGGCGATTCATAATGGCCCTAAATAAACTGTATTACCCAAGGGGCACTGCATGACGTTGACCTGTTCCCATTCTCATCAGCCTGCTTTCCTTTGTTGGTGGCTAGTCTAAGTAATGTTACATTAACCTTACAATAATGTCGACCTTGCCCCACAAGGGCACAAAGAGAACAAGAACAGAGGCAAATGATGACACAACAAAACTTCGAAAGGTAAATCTTACCTAACCTGTACTAAATACTGGCCAGGAGTAGCAAGCTAATGTTAGCGCCACTCCTTGCAGCAAAGAGCCTGTTGATGTAACATTAGCATCAACAAAAACACCTGCAGCTACTACCACTGCATCCAACTACAACTTTGATAGTAGCATCAGTCAAGATGAATGGCCCAACTTTTGGTCAAAGCATCAAATGCTGGATTTTTGCTCCGAGAACAACTGGCTCATTGCCAAAGACAAAAAGCTTGCGTGCAAAATATGTAGCAAAAGTTACATCATTTGCAGCTCAGAGCAGGGACTGAGGCTGTCAACTTAGAGTGGGTGTTTAATTTCTACCTTGGTACTAACAGGGCTACACAAAAACATTCATTGCGTAAGAAAATCAAGGAACACAGAGATTCCAGATCCCACATAAAAGCAGCAGAGATTGAAAAGATGGCATGAATGGCAAAATTAAATTCATAAGAAAATTCAAGACATGCACAGGGCTGAACACGATACAAGTTGCAGATATACTGTACACGCCAACATGTGAATAAGGAGTACTGGCACTTTTTTCCCCCCACTTCAAGCACTGCCAAATTGGAATTGTTCGGGGGGCTTTTGCGATTAAGCTTTTAACCAGGAAGTAATGTACTGTATCATAACTGAGCTAAAAACTGTGCTCTCAGTCACCAGTGTGGAGCTTGCTGCTAAAACTTATTGGTTCAGTTAATGACAATAGAGTATACTCAGTTCACCTTGAAGATTCTGTGTCAAAGATTTGTTTTCACATGTACTGACCTCAGGTGTCTCAAATTTAAAAATGTGGCTGGTGAAATCTCAGAACCAGACATCTCAACACCTGAACTGATAAAACAAAAACCTTCAACTTAAATGGATACCACCAGGTTTAAGTGATAAAATGTTGGGGTTTTTTCTTTTTACATTTGGATGGACTCAACCTTTAGCTTAAGCTAATGTGTTGGCTGGTGTTAATCCAAGGGTCAAGATTAACATTGCAGAGTCTGCAAAGATGCACCCATTGGACAAGTGACACTTTTTTAAACATCTGTTTTTGTCACCTTGTGGTTACATTAACATTGGATTATCCAAATAAAGTGTTGGCCAAATTCATAGTGAACACTGTGTTCTTGGCAAACTGAAACCTGTAAGTGATTCTGATTAAGTTAGTGAAGTATTAACATTTGACTGTCCAAATAAAATGTTGGCAAACTGCCCTGTGAGCACATTTTGGTTGGCAAAGGGATTCTGTCACTTACCTCCTTGATGAGCGCTGCCATGTACAGGCAGGTGAGCGGCGTCTGCTCAGCAGGTTTGAGGACAACAGTGTTTCCACATGCGAGTGCTGGGCCCAGCTTCCATGCTGTCATCATCAGAGGGAAGTTCCACTGCACACACACATACACACACACACACACACACACACACACGCCGGAAAAAGACATCATGCATCTGACTGACACGCTGGGTGGTCACAAGTCAACCTCAATAACTCATCGCTCATAAGTCACTTACTCTCATTTTCACTCTGTCTAAACATAGTCAAGTGAGAAAATGTTCTCGGCACTTGTACAGTATTTTCTCTTCCCACAGTATTCTGAGAAAGCAGGGAAATTGCAACACATGTGCAATAGACCCATATCACTGTACAACACACTGGCCTATGTTATTTCTGCTTTACACAGGAGCCCATGGGGCTCAACACAGAACCACACGCTTTCTGCACTCTTGCACAATCAACAGTGTCTCTTTCTCCTTGATCTTTTCCTCCTTTCTCACCATTCTCCTTTCCTCAAACCCACTCTGTTAAATCTTGCAGTTCACTCTTCTGCTTCTCACTTCTCGTTCTGTATTGCTCAAACTCACTGGCACCTTCATTTTTGAGGTTTACCAGCAAGATTTACCAGAATAAACAATGACTGTCAGGGATTTACAGGAACATGCAGAATGTATTTCAACAAACAGGCCAACATTTTATTTATTTTTAACTTGGTCCATTCACTGTTATCTGTATGGTCCATAAGCTTTTTGCGTCTATTATGCATGTCACTTGTAGGAAGGGTTGTACTCACGGGGATAATTTGCCCACAGACTCCAATGGGCTCATGTCTGGTAAATGTTAGATACTCTCCGTCTGTGGAAGGAAACACATGCAGACAAGCACACACACATAATCAAACACAAACACACACAAAAAGTAAACTTAGTTATGCATATCTAGCTTTAGTAGTTTTAAAGTTGAAAGTGTCTGAAAATGTCGCCACTTGATACCCCTGGTGTTGTTGACTCAACATGTTAATTTGTAAATGAATACACATGCAACATTCCTGGTTACTTTACCCTAGTGAGAGATTACGTTTCGAGACTCCAACAGCACAGGCATGTGTGTAACTGTTTTAGGTCATAGAAATGGGTGTTATGCTGGAAAGGTTTGCTCATTCCTCTTGCATTACTTGAGTAAAAGGAGGTGCTTACTGAGGGTGTGCCATGCTTGTTCATTCTCCACAAATGTACCAAAAACAATTGATATTGAGAAATGTGTGTATAAATTTGTTACAACAGCCCTCAGCTGATGAAACATTGCCTAATGTTGCATTTGGACTGGAATGATCAATGGGGGATGAAAAGCCAAAATATCTTTTTCAATGGGATACAGTCAAAATATGACAATGGACACAAAACTGTCAGGCTTTTTCCATGACTCCAAAGTGGATGTTGGCTTTTTCAAAACTGTTATTGTGAGATTCAGGGAGGGCTCTAATGTCCACAAGATTTGTTTTAAGAATGATGCTTTCAAATGATGATTACATTTCAATTTGGAACATGTAGTGTAAACTAGATCAAACTGTAAAGCCAAAGGTGCTCAACATAATGACACTCCCAATTAATTTCACACTGTCTGTGATACAAATGTAACTCAATAATCTTAGTATAATGTGCAAGTCAAATAGATGCTGAGGGGTTGTTGACCTCATCCTGACAGGTGAACAAATACAACCACTGACAGCCTTACATCATACAGGCTGCAGGAATACCCTTGTTTATTTTCTGTGAACGTCTACTAGAAGAATCAAGCTTAAAACGAAAGCCCTGGGAAAAAGCTCACTGTGGTTGGTTTGGCAGCAGAGTACAAGAGAAGCTTTGAGAGGGACAATACAGTGGTATCAGGAGGTTTCCCATGTCCTCTTTCTTATTCTATTTTCCTTTTTTGTGCTGCCTGTTGAAACAGACAGCCAACTCTCCCCTCTTCCACCCCCAAATTCAACCGATTCACTGGTGGCAGCCTCCTCAGGACAATAAATGTTTGTGTTTGGATTGATTTCCAATTTGATACCTTACTTTGCTGAGCATGCTTTTACTACCATTTTTGTTGTCGTCATGTAACAAAATAAGCCACAAAACGTCTGCGAGTGAGGTTTTAATACAAAAAGTTGTACAAGAACCAGAATATATTAAAAGAGCAAAATCATGATTCAAATCTTGCAATTTCTTATCCAAGATTAAGTTAAAAAAAAAAAAAGATTAAGAGTCTGAAAAAGCAAACAACCTTTGATACACTACAGACATACTTTGATTTGTGCTCAGGCAATTTTGCAATTTGATTCTCAGCCTTAATGATAACCAGCCTGGATCAAGACAAACTCTACCCATCAGCACCTACTATCACCTAATCCTTACTTTCCTGATTATGTCTGAATTATTCATGTATTTTCACACTACATAACTGAAATTCTGGATTGGGCATCTGAAGTGATGCCCAATCCAGAATTTGATGGCTGTTTCTAAATATATCAATAATTGAAGACAGAAAGTGACACGTGTTTGAAATAATGATAAACAAACTGAACAACCTCAAGTTTGTTGATTTGGAAAACACTGAGAATGCCACAACTTCTAAAGCCTCTCTTCCCATCACCAATCTTCCTTTCATATATCTCAAGACTTACCCATTGGAATAGAAGTGCCGTGGATCTTGTCTGCGTATCCAGCAAAGTATCTTAGTGTCTTAATGGTTCCTTGGAGGTCCACAAACAGGGTGGGCAGAAAAGGCTTCCCACTGTTCAGTGACTCAATAGTCTGAAAAGAGACAGGGTAGAAGTTTCAGAAATATGTGATATAACCTTGTGATCCTCACATAATTCCATACTGTTCCAGTTTTTACACTCTCCCATGGGTGAAACATGAAACTACGATAACACTAAACTACAAATACACCCCCTCAGTTACTTATTCTCCTTAAAGCAAAGCAAGTTTATTTGTATTTTTAAACACAGACGCAACTCAAACTGCTTTGTGGGAGACATAAAAAGCACTAAATAACAAGGGAAACCAAAGTAAATAAAAAGTAAACTATTAAACAGACAACTGACAAATGGAGAATGGTTACAGGCCACTATGATTTCAGAGCAGTTACAGTGCTGTCATAAACAGACAGATAGTGTAATAATCCAGTAACGTTACCTCTGTGAAACCTAATTGATTCAAACAAATCCCAACATTTGTCAACTTACTGCTAGATAGACGCTGTCTCTCTCCACCAGGTCAGCCAGTTTGGACAGCAGTCGACCCCTCTCAGATGCGTCCATTCTTCGCCATACCGAGCCCAAAGAAAAGGCGAGGCGAGCTGCCTGCACTGCTTTATCAACATCAGCCTATGAGGAAAATGGGTAAAGGTACTCATTATCTAACTTGAAACAATAAACAGGTGTATTTTACTGAATCTTGTTGAAATAAGGCCTGGAACAACCGCTTAATCAATAAATAATAATAAACTGATCTCATATTGCACTTTGCTTTATCGTGCAAAATATCAGGCAGTAGTAATATGATAACCTGAATGTGACTTTTTATTGTTAACGTAGATGCAGTAAGATAACCCTGTTTTCACAAAAAAATGGCAGAGAGAAGATGCTGTTCTGTAGTGTGATTACCTTGTCTGCTTCCTGGACCTCACAGATCTGCTCTCCGGTTGCTGGGTTGCAAGCAGGGAAGACCTTCCCACTAACAGAATCCTGCCACTCATTGTTGATGAAAATCTGGAGAAAAAAGACAGTTTTTAGTATTTTAGTCAACAGAAAACAGGGATGTAAAGTCATGGGTTTGAATGAGTTAAATGGACAAATGGATTATTGCGACGTTACAAATTTTATTAGACTTTTAAATGTACTGAGCTTGAGTAAGTATAATGATAACATTTTATATTCATAAATATTTGTGTTACATTAAGTAATGGTTTCATTACACCATGTTGGCTACAGTGATGTGCATGTAGTCAAGGCTGTGAAAGTCTAACAGCCCTCAGGCAGCAATCCCAGCACATCTAGGCTCTTGTGTAAGGGATATGGGAGAATCTCTGGAAATCTGGACAGAGATTCCTGCCTGTCCAGCATTGCTCTCTGGGGAGTGCTCCACCATCCAGACAAAGGGGTGGAGTGTGGAGGTGGTGGGGTGGAGGGGGGGGCAGATAAATCCCTATCAGACACCAGACCCCCACCCACCAACCCCCAAGCACACAGACACACGTTTCACAACATCACTGCTCGTTTACGAGATCATAAAACACGTGCCGCACTTGGTTTCTGTGATGCGTTAAAGCAAGTCTTCCGTTAAACAACCACCTGGGATTCCAAACAGGACATATTCAACATCTACCGAGACCACAAGAAAAATAAATGTTTACAGAGTCACACAACTGAGAATTATGATATGTTATGAAATATCTGAAAAGGAGAAACATGCAAGATGTAAGATGTGATTTGAAACGGCAAATATATCTTACGAAACTTGAGTCAGAAAAAAAAAAATCCTTCCCCGCTGACATGTTTAGATCCATTAGGCGGACTACTCACACACTGTTTTTAATGGCTGTCTGATAGATAGAGTGTAAGGAGAACATCTGCTGGCACAAATCCCTCTGTGTATACATATGCTCTTACCGTCCTTCTACTTTAGAGGAGCTCAAATGCACTGAGAGCAAACCTGAGACAGGGTTCAAGTATCCCACTGGCCTAACTCTCCAACATGTTTACCTCCATAAACGCCGTCCTTTAAGTACTATTTAATTGGCTGTAAACTGTTGGCCGTGTTTACTTTTGGGCTGGTATAAAATGCCAGGGAGTCTGAAAACTGTTGGGAGTCAGGAAACACATCGCTCTGCCTGCCTCCTCCTCTTCATTCCCACGGGCTCATGAGGGGGACTCTGCATATGAATAACTCAGACATTTAAGGTGTTCAGTATCTGTGTGTACCACCTCACAGAGCCATACGTTACAGACTCATTCCTCTCCAGTTCCTTTGTACTGGTTACCCCCACACCATCCCCCACACACCTAACACACACACACACACACACACAGATAGATAGACACAGGCCAGGGTGGCTTCTCTCTACACTATTCTCAGGCGCCTTCCATCAAAGGCCACCTTTAATCTGCCGCTCATTAAGAGCACTTCATAAAATTGTCAGTAACGATAAGGAGCAGAGGGCCAGCTACAAAAACAGAAAGTCCTGTAGAGCACTGAATTAGTTTTTAAATTTATAGGGGCCACTGAAGTAGGGCGCCCTAAATCAGAGGAGCCCCCTGACAGCCTCAACAGTCTGAGCAAGAATGCAGACCATGGGTAGCTTTATGCATGGCGTAACCCCTCTCACAAGACGCTGCTAAAGGAGAACGGATGAAGCACGAGAACAGTGGAGCAGGCCGCCACCTAAATCATGGCGAGAAAAGGACAACTGTCAAGCGCCGTTTGGCTCGGCCCTCTCTCTGGGCTCGGACTGGTGTTAGACTTTTGTCTCGTTCCATTGAGAGACTTGATTAAGATGACAGGACTGGGTAGTAAATCAACTCTCAAGGTTTCTTAAAATTGCTTTTAGGATCATTTGGAAGAGGGGCAAAGAACACAGTAATGAAAAAACAAGTGCAAGGGTGCACATTTTCAAATGACAAATAGTGTTTTCTTTCCCATTCCCTGCGGGGTCGTTACTATCACTTCACATGATGGTTTCATGTTTATAAAATCTGCACTGCCAATGAGAACTAAGAAATAACTATCCAGAGACTTCAGGCTTGATGACAACATTCTCAAAATAAACAATTTTCTACTTTTGCAATGAAACTGTTTACAAGTAGACTTTCGCAATTTCACTTTTTAAACGAATCTTAGTATAAATCATCTTAAATAATCAAGTTTTGTACTATTGCATTAATAAAAAGAAACATAAAAACTGACATAAAAGCACTAATGTGTGATGCCAGACACATAATGAGGAGGCCTGATGTGGATGAGAGCTGAGCAGTAAGCACACAGGTCAAGACTTTTTTGCATGGGCCGCAGGGCAGCTGCAAACATTTAGCAACTCCCATGCTTTTCTGCAAAAGCTGTCAATCACATCATCCACAGAGATCCGGACCATGGGGATAATGAAAAGATGAAACGCGATGTACACAAACATGTGTAAAAGTCTTTTTGTTCACAGCACGTTTCAATTCAGCAATTTATTCGTATTAATGCAACATTTGAGTGAGTTTGGCACACACACTGCAGGTGTCCTGAACATTGTCGTTCATCCCAAAATGTTTTATACACTCTTATACAAGTAATGCTTGGTTCAGCTTTCGCCTAATAAAATACGCAGATGTTAACATCTTTCATTTTCTCGTGCTAACTAAGGTTTGCGTGATTTTTTATGATAATTCATTTTTTAGGAGAGAACTGTAATGGGAAGGAAGAAAAGCCAAAATACTTTCTGCAGCCAACAAAACATCTGTTTGGCTGCTTGCTTCTTCTCACAGCTCAGATGCTTACGGCTGAAGGAATATGTAATGGTACACAGTTCTTGTCTTTTTTTTATATAGAGGGGGGGACAAGGGGGAGGATGAGGACGGGAGGTCGGGTTGGTTTCTGTGTGTGTGTGTGTGTGTGTGTGTGTGTGTGTGTGTGTGTGTGTGTGTGCACACTAGGCTTTATATATGTGTGTGTTTATACACAACACGCCAAGATTCCACAGCCAGACGGATCCTACCCGGGCACCTGCAACGCTCGTCTGCGCAGGAAGTTTCATATCCTCTGCTATCACAGGACCTCTATTTCCTTTCTGGTTCTGGATCGGTTTCAAAAAGTCTTATAATTACTACTGTTACAAGTAAGCGGAGAGCATGTGAAAGTGGGGACCAGGTGGTGTTCTTTTTCTACTACTTCTCTCCACATGTCTGACACCATGGAACCTTCATGTTTTTCATTCACACACCCACAGACAATGCCACCCTGCGCTCCTGGGTTTGGCAAGGGCGACCCCGCTGTCACAGACTGGCAGACGTCTTTGTCTAGTCAGTGTGTGTGTGGGCAAACGGTTAAAGTTGTTCATCCTGACTCAAAGAACCAGAAATCTGAGAAACACAAATTTGACATAACATTGTAATTAAAAATAGCTTTACTTTAGTTGATTCATTCGCTGCGCTTCTTCCAGTAGTGCAGTGTGTGCAAAGTACTTTGCATGTTTTGCATTTAAAGCCTTTTTCAGGCTTAAATTATGCTAATTTTTAATGCCTCTTTTAAAACCCCAAAGCATTAGACTTAGCAGCTTTTTACAGCTGAACATCAACTTTTTAACAAAGTTTCTGGGCAGATATATATTAAATATATGCATTATTTAGTTAGTCAGTAGTGAAAATGTATCCAATCTGCATCCATCTATCCCAAAACTTGACTTCCATTTTCAAATATCTTAGCAGAGTGTGAGAAAATGTGAGAAAACACGTTATCACTCACATTTCAGACATAATATAAATACTATTTGCTGCACTAAATATATCAGAACTTAAACTATATCCTTGATGAAATGTTCAAATTGCTACGAGATTACAATTTAATTTTTATTCATCAACAAAACAGACTTCACTCCCACTACTGGTGTTTTTTTAAAACATTTGAGGTTTGATGGGTTTCCTGTGTACCATTCTTTAAATCTCAGGTCAAGGAAATGTTTAAAGAGCATTTATTAATGTGGTTTTACTCGTGGGATCAGTGGACAAGGAGGAAGTAATTTTTAAAGAAGTGTGATGCTCTTCCACGGACAAATAAACATCCAGAAAAGCACTTCTGCCTCTGTGGTGTCTCACGCTCGCTGGGGAAAGTGCCTATTCCAACAGATTTATGAAGCCAAGTGTTTTTCATAATGACACCGTAAGGATTTACACGTTCCTTGTCAAAGGGGCTGCAGACTGAAGGTATGGAAAGTTAACAGGGTAACCTCCCTGTCACTGCTCTTCCTTAAACAGTGATTAAGAGACAGGGGACATGATGTTGACGCGTGTGCTAAGATGATAATTTACACTCACTGCACAAGTAGGCATTTCACACCAACGGACATATTAATGGCAGTGCACACTTACCCTGTCACAATCAAAGAGATGTGTTTTAGAGAGTATGTGGCCATGTGTGTGCGAACTGGGAAATTGTGTAAGCAAAGGCGAAGAAGAGGGGGGAGAGTTCTCGCTGTGCTCGTTGTGATAAATCATTTAGTTGCACAGTATCCCCTAACTTTGGCTCTGTTTGATCTTGATCGCAGTAAGATGGTGGTTTTGAAGTGAAAAACTCCAGAACTGCAGGTCAGGCTCTGGCGAGGCAGGGCCACTAACCCACACAGTGAGACAGGGTCATAATTTACACCCTGGTGGACAGCACCTAGCATCGGGGAGCCCCAAGCCTCCATCTGTACTATCTCAATCAGTGACAGATTGATGGAGCCTCTTATTCATCCAAACTGAGTGGATGTCTCTGCACAGACTACTTTGCAAACATGCGGGTCTTCAGCAGACAGGTTCTGCACAGGTTCCTCTGGTGAAAGTGCTCTGAAGCCACCAAGAGCTAAGCAACTATTTTATAACTGTAGATTAAGAGATCTGTAACTCAGACTGTGAACAAGAATGCTGAATTTGATCCCTAAATCTGGTTCTTGTTAGTTCTTTTTATATATTTATTCACTATTATTTATGTTAGTAAATGTTGTAATTGAAGCTTAACAAGAACTTTTGTGGATCACTTTAAAAATAATTTGCAAAAGGTTCCATCAGATCAAAATGAAGGGTGAAAACCTTTGCTGACTTTTTATTTGCAGTTTTACTACACACACACACACACACACACATACACACAAACATTTTATAGACTGTCCTTTTCAAGTAAACGCAGCCGAGCTGTGCTTTTATTTCCATTCCTATAAAATTTGTCCCACTAAGTGTCTGGTTTAACAACTCATTATCACTGAATGGTGTGAAAAACCACCATGGCCTGAAGTATCATCAACTAAAGAAAAGAAACACGTTCCTCAGTTTGCTTTAACTAGTCTCTCCTCTCCACTTTTGCCACAAGTGAAAAACATCAATAAATAGCTATCATGACTCTCTTATTTATGGCTTCCTTTGTGGTCCTATCAACCTTTAAACTGTTTCTGTCTTGTAACCCAGCTGTTGGAGCCTTCTAGCGATAGAAATGTGGGGGCTGGGGATACGACAGCCAAGAGAAAGCTTTCTTCTTCATTGTTTTTGCTACAAGAGAAAGGGTGTATGAAAGCTACCAACTCTGGTTATGGGGGATATCAATTAAAAAATTAACACAACTACAGTTTGATATAGATAAACACGGCGGGAAGAAAGCTTCACTGATACAATCACACGTGTCGCAGTTCATGACTTGGTGAAAAGGACAAGGGGCAAACCTCAATTGAAATAATCTTCCTTTATCAGAAGCCTCCCTGTTATTAAAGCAAAACTGTTAAGTAACAATACTGTATCAGTCATATCTATGTCAGGGTCACTCAGAGGTAATCTTTGGTTTGCAAAACAAAAAATAGTCATTTTCTTTGCGCAGTCATGCTGACTTAGCATTTTTATGTGAGTCAGAAAAAACGTAATATTGCCTTCATGTTGCATAAAAAAGTTGTATATATATATCAGTAAAAGAAATGAATAAAAATCTATGTGGAGGGATGCAGCTACATCCACAAGCCCTTATAGGCCAGTGAACAGTGTTGGCTGTTTCCCTTGCAGTCAGTGGGGTGGAGAACAGGAACAGGGTGTGAGGAGAGTCCACGCCAGGGGTGCCCATAAATCAGGGCCCTTCTGCCCCCTATGTCCACCAAACCAACAGGGACTGGATGATCCAAATTCCTGGGGGTTAATTCACCAAGTCGCTCCCTAAATTTCCTCCTGTATACCGTTGTGTGTCCACCCCTTTAACTAACACTCTGCACTGTGAGCGAATAGAAAGCTTACAACACCACAGAGTCTATGCAACACGTAGCGTCCTCTTTACGGTGGTGCAGCAGCAGCAACAGCATGCCCTTTGCACTTAAAACACTGAGGTATGTGTTAACACAGAGCAATTATAGTACTGAATGAACTTACACCACGCTATCATTAATCTGTCCTCTATGAGATGTGCCCTTTAATCTCACGATCATAAAAACACTTGTTCTCGGCTAAAAGACCGTTTCAGTAGCGACGAAACTGTAGTAAGCTACATCCTGGCTGCTTAGATTGATAATGAGTCCTCTAACCAAAGATCACTGTAAACATTACAAGAATCCCACAAAAGATCGAGACTAAAACTAATGATTTCCAATTTTTAACTGAAATGACTTCAAAGTGTCCCAGTATGTGCATAACTAAAAAAAAAAAAACTATCTAGACAGTGCAGAAATGTAATAAACAAGCCGAAAAACACTTTGTATGTGGGCTACTTTCAACAAGTGTGTAACTGGCTTAACATTTGTAGATCAAGAGTCATATTCAGACCACAAAGGCTCAAAATCTATAAAAAGCTAATACGATTAAGAATAAATTATGGAGTAGTATATTTACAACTATTTATTTATTGTGGAGAAAAAAATGGAAACAATTAATAACTAAAATATAGATAGTTGTCTGGACATTTTTCTCGAAGTCTCCCTGAAAGCACATTTCTTAAGTAATTTCTGCAACATGACTTGTTTCATGACTCAAATAAAGTTCTTTGTTTGACTCAGACTCCTTTCTCCAGCTGTTTCTGCATCCTTTTTCTCCCACCCACACACTTCTGACTTGCAGGGTGAGCCAAAAACTGCTCTGCTCTGATACCACTTTTTTTTACTGGGAAAACATGCATTTTAATGTTAAACCTTGTATTAATCATCTTTGTATTTCTTTGTATGTACTAAGGAGGTAATGCCAGATTTTTTGTGATCAGTGAAGTCATTAAAAGAAAAAGACTATAAGACTACACTGAAAGGATTTTGCTTGTATTTGGTTCATATGATAGACAGCAGTCTAACTTTACAACTAAGTAATACCACAAACAAACTGCTGTAGTGACTTATAATCATCAGGAAAAAATTAAAGAAGAGAAAAATCTGCTTGTTGCAATATTTAAATTGTATAAGTATCCCTTTAATTAATGCCCTGATGTCCTTTAATTAGGCAATTTAAGATTGTAAATTGAATTGCCTGTTATTACTTCTCTATATGCAGTCACCTGAAATGATGTAGTTCTTGTGAAATATGTAATAATAATCAAAAAGATTATAATAATAGCAAATTGCATCCACGAGAGTGTGTTATATAAAATGTGGTTTTGTGTCTTAGAAAACACTTGGCTGAGTTTAATCCTAAAACAGTCAGACTTGACACGCCCTTTATTAAAACGTTATTATTACGGTTATTTTGCAGCATGTGTAAATATATTTAGCCAAAATTACATTCAAAATCACTATTAATTATAATTTCTTTTTTGGTGTACACTTCTATACAATGACTCACATCTGAAAATATAAACATTTACTTAATTGTTTTAATCAGTCAGTTCCTCTTTTGCCAACTTACGTTAAAACAAGAAAGTATTTGATATCATTTATAAAATACGCTATATTTGTTACCTGCGTCTTTAATTTAAATGATCTTGTCCATGATGTATTGATCATTTACCGCTGATCGACGCTGAGCACGTGGACGCGGAAAAAAAGTGATCGGGACTTTTAAAGCGTACGATCATCAGTTTATCCATTCTGTACTTGAAGTTAGAAAGTTTTCTTGGGAGAAGTTACTGGCGCTACAGCTGCTGACACAGAAAACTAGCAGTTTGCAGATTTCTAACTTTTGGCTAACTTCAGACATCTTCGAGTGGAAACGAGTCCGTTACGCGCAAAGCAAACTCGAGTCGGTATCGGTGTGCAGAGAAACAAACCTTGGTGTACTTGATCTCCGGGTTGGGCACCGGCGAGGGCATCAGCTGGAGGGATGCCATGAGAGCAGCGGGGTCGCTCTTCACCTCTCCGGGGATCTCGATCTTACTAGAAGTCATCACTGCCGTCTCTCCGCTCGTCTGCTGCGTCTCGCTTTTTTCAGGACAGATTTGTGATTAGGACTTTGGGTTTCTTCCTGGGTTTATAGCCAGGTGTCAGCCGCGGTTCATTTTCATTGGGCAAAGAAAAGGGCCGTCCTTTTGAAAATTAAATACACACATTTACATAAACGACCTCAGCCATGCGTGTTAAAGGAGGAGAAAACACATCCACCCCACCCACCACCTCACTCCCGGTACACTCACTTTCCACTTTTCTGCTTTCACCCTCAAACAGCTGACGTCTCTGCAGTAATTCATAGTTTATCATTGACAAACAATCTCCTAAAGCTGAGCACACTGTCAAAAGGGAAAGTCTCGGATTACCAAAAGAGTTTAGAATGGATAATATGTTAGTCACAGATATCTGAACTCAATGATCATAATAATTCAATATGTTCATGCATATGGCTTTGCTTTTCTCAGTTTATGTTTTAAATTAAGCTACATATGATAGCCTATAGTTTGCCAAACAATGTTTGTAAATGGGCCTCCTTGAGAAAACAGACTAATGTTCCAGAAACGCATTGACATAGTTTAATGTAGTCGGCATCCTTACAAAACAATCTCAGCAGCACAAGGTCCATTTAGCTTATCTCATGACCTCCTTCAGCATAGTTAGTTTCCGTGGTTGTCTAGGCCTGCAACTGTAGCTGTTCAAATTTCCATTTTGTATTTGCACTTTGGGGACTTCTCGTTAATGCTTCCATAGCAGTTCTTGACCTTGGAAACAGTCTGTCCACAAATTGAACTTCATATTTACTTTTTACGCACAGTATCCAGTAAAGCGCACATTCTGACACCATCACGGTTTAGCTATTTCCTAAGTGACATGAAGGTGTAAAACGACTTTCCTCAGCTCACTATCACCATGGAGTCTTATTTGCCTAACACACAACCTCCCCACGGCCTAAGATGTTATGTAAATGTGGACTGCGGTGATCGCTGCTACTTGCCGGGGTGCTGTTGGCAGATATTTGTCCTGCAGGTGATAATTCCTTTCAGCGCCTCCTTTAAAACTTCCCAATAAACATCCACCAATTAGCTACGAGCGAGATTGTCTCCGAAAACTAAAGGCATTAAAGTAAATCCACGCATGTATTAACACATCCATAACAACTGCTTACCCTCTCACACATTCATGTAAGAGCCACCAAGCAGTTAAAGGCTGATCCGAGGAGTTTATTTGTGATAAAGGTTGTAGATTGTCAGAAATGTAAGGGATTCAAGAGAGACATGTATCTGCAAGTGAAATAAAGTTTTAATACCAAATAAGGGCCACTCATATACTCAAACCTGCTCTACTAGCCTGTAAAATGTGATATTTCATAACCTGAGCCTCTTGACAGGACAAAAGAGTGCGGAGACAGATGTAAGCCCACAATTTGCAAATCCCCGGAGGATGCTTTTTCTCCATCAGCACATCACCCCTTTTTCACAGCATGGGCGACACTCTCAAAGTGTCTGTTTCACATCAAAGAGGACGTGCCTTGAAACGGTGACATTGATTAATGCATTGAAAACATCTCATCCTCGGCCTGTCGCCTCACCTTCTCACAAAGCAAAGTGAACGGAAGATAACCGGGGGAGACGGTGTGACTGACTTCAGCCGGCGGTTCAAATGTATTCATGGAGCTCCCTCTGTTGGATGAACGGAGCCTCGGACTTTGCAGGGTCACAGCTAGATCATCAGGTCTTAATATTTACTAAGAGCGGTTTTACTAAGATGCAAAATGTGGTAAAGGTAGCATGAAACGATAATAAAATTGGGAACATGAGGTGAGATGAAGTCTGACAGCTGCTGCACGAGGAAAGGTGAGTGAAATAATGTCTCCAAATGATAAAAAGTTAGATTCTTCCCAAAAAGGAAAGGAGCTCTGAGAAGTTTCTCCAATACGACATCAGAAAACTATAATGAGAAAAAAGGAGATAACTAATGAATTCTTCAAGTTTTGTGTGATTTTGTTGTATTTTTTGTGGTTACTTTATTAACAACAAAGTTTTAAACAGTTGTTTATTTAAAATGATTGACGTTGTTTTCTCATATTTATTCCAGAAAGTTTTCATGCAGACTTTTTACTTAAATGTTTCGTTCTGTAACCTAAATATACATTTCTTCAAGAGGTGGGAAATTAGGAACAATTAGCCGTCATAATTTAACCACACACTTTTACATACGTGCATTTGTGGAATCATTCTTTTTATAATGGTTGTTCATAATAACAGACCGAGTGGACCAGTTTTCTACATGACTTTAAAAGTGTGTTTTCATTGGAAATCATTTTACCATCAGCACGAGTCTACGTCATTTTAAATCAGCTAAACCTAAAAAGTAAAATTATAGCCTGAATTGAGTGTTTTTTTCCTAAATGAAAACACTATAGATGGCAACATCATGTGTTTTTAATCAAACTGAATAATGTAGACATTCAATTAGCCTATGTGTTAAGAATATTAAACATTTGTTGTTTCTGGTTTAATTTCCACTGCAACTTTAAAGTGATGACAACATTTGTATGTCTTCCACATCATCCAAAATTATGTCTTCAACCTCTGAATGAAATTTCAGAGGTTGAAGACATTTTTCTCTGCATAAATATGTAACACTGTGTCTAATGAATGAAAATCATTGCTGCCTCACAGAATTAAGCTGAATAAACTGAATAAACTAAACTATATTTTAATTATGGAAGTATCAGTAATGTGAATTATATTATAATATCTACATGGAGTGTTTTTTGGTAATGATAGAAACAACATTCTGTTTTTTTATGAATGTTATGTGGGAACAGTTTTTTCTATTTCTTGCTTTTATATTCAAAACTTTTCCCAAATGAAAATCTATTCCAGTGTGTCTTTGAGTCTCATTTATGTGTATTTTTGGTGGTTTTACCATCCAGTCTAATTACAAATGTGCAATTTTATTGTGCAGGAGTGGCTTTCTAAAACGTTATCAAAATCTTACAATACGACTCTTCCCCTGTATATAATATGTACTACTCTTATTTATGCTACAAATCATTTTCAAATAAATCTAAATTTAAATAAATGATTTCATTGTTAGGTCTGGATGAAAAGTGCAGTAAGCACGAACTTGTACTAAAAAGTAGACCCCTTGTGGTTATGAGGGGAAATAGATGCAGAAGCTTAACGTGCCTGCAGGGTTGCACGGACCGAACACCGAGTGGGAGGCGGCAACCTGCACCGACAATTACACAGAGACTCATTCATAGTTGTTGTTAGCTGTTTGTTCTGTCGGAGGAAGACATCAAGGAGACGCAGAATTTTAAAAAAAAACATGGAAAATGAGAGCAAGAGAAAAATGAAGGAGAAATTTGGCCTGAGGCGGGACATCTTTAAGGAGTTCCTGGCGGAATTTCTGGGGATATTTGTCTTAATAGTGAGTACCTCCCTGTGCCCCTGTCATCCACTTTAAACAGCCGCTTTAAAGCTTTGAACCAGTATGCTAATTAAGTGTCAAATTGGGTCTCCGGGGAATGTGATTGCTGTCTCTCATATGTCTCTATTAACACAAAGTATATTCTGAAAAATTCTCTTTGATGTCTCATCTTTAATTTGCTCCTGACAGAATGCTTGCAGAAATCATAACAAGATGTGACTGATTCACAACTCCTCCTAAATGAATGATTACAATTAAAAACATGATCTTGAATTAATTATATCCTATAATATATTTAATATAACATTTTCTGTGTTTCCTTGTCATTCTTTTTAAAGAGTTGCTTGTTTTTCAGTTGTTATGTGTTTCTAGTCTGGACTGTCCTCACCTCCACCTGTCTCTCCCCTGACTCCACTTTAGTGACTGTGATGTCACATCAGTGGAGAGATGCAGCCCTTTTTTATTTTTGGATGACTGCTCTCCTCTCAACACTTTTTTGGGGTCTGAATTACTTCTTCCTTTTATCTAATAAGTGGGGGGGTTTAATTATTTTTCTGAGCTCCAGCTCGGACAAATTGTCCGTGGCAGTCAGAGGCTGTTGGTGGACAAGAGGGCTAGTGTTAATGGTGGGTATAATTGGAATAATTAAAAACAATGAGTCTTTCTACCTCCACCCTTTGTGTTTTTGTTCTTGTCGGTGTCCCAGCTCTTTGGATGTGGTTCAGTGGCCCAAACGGTGCTGAGTAAAGGGGCTCTCGGGGAGCCCTTGACTATCCACATTGGTTTCACTCTGGGAGTCATGATGGCCGTCTACATGGCAGGGGGAGTGTCAGGTAAAAGCAGCATGTGCTTCATATGGAGACATACACAGCATACATTCATTACAATATTAAATCATCCACTTTTCAACTTGAGAAGTGGTGTGAACTATTTAATCCTGCAAGCATGTTGACATAAATGTTAATTTCATTGTTTTCTCAGCTCTCTGGGGTTTTTGATGAAAGAGATACAAGGAAAATATATAGTTGATTTGTTAGCCTGCAGAAAACTATAAACACCAGTTGATAACAAAGGTCGCCACTCAGTGTTTGTCTGGAGAGGAGCTGCGATCTTTGGTCATTGATGTTTTTTCTCTGGCATTGCACAAATGCTCTCTCATCCAGGTTACTCCATGTCAGTGTTATCTTCATCCTCAAAATATAAAAAAAACAAGAAAAAACAAATATCACATTGCAATTTCATGCTGGATAATGGACATCAAAGTTTACTGATCTGTTCTTGCACTGACATAAAGTCCATGCCAATGAAGATCCGCGTAGATCTGTGTTATGGATGCAGTGTTACATAATGCAGAACATTCAACACATAGTAACCTTTCCTTCCGGTCCAGAAGGCAAACATTATTGATACTAAAGGTAAAAATTTGAAATGGGGGCTTGGTTGAAATAGAAAAAAGCACTCCTATAGGATAATTTTCTGTAAGAGTTGTGTAAGTTAATACCGGAGACTTCATGTCCTGAAATGGGACTCTATCGTGTACATTCCTCACGGATTATAGATAGAAGAGCCCACTGTGCTCCACCAGCAGTGATACGGATATAAAGGGATACGTGTAAATGCCACAGTGCTTCTCATGGAACTGCTGAGTCAAAATGGTGAGTGTCCATTAACCAGCAATCAAGGGGTTCATTATGTCTAAGGCTGCAATGTGCTGGATTTCCTTAGCTGTTGAATGGTTATTTCTATTACTCCAAGAAAGGGAAAAAGTATCACCAAAAGCAGAAAGAAAAGGATCATATAAATGATCTGGCATTGATTTGATAAGTCTTTAAAACATTTAAACATCCATACAATACAAACTTTGTATTTCTAACTAAGCAGTGGGAGGATATGTGCATTTGAAGTGTTTTAAAATGATGAGAAATTCAAGTTTGGTAGAGAATAGAGGTATACATCTTGTTGTTTGGATGGTTGTTGTGATCATTCTGACTCATGCTAGTGTTACTTGTGCTACATGTTTAATGAGAAGAGTTGTAAAGCTTCAGAGGAAGAGCAGAAAAGCCCGAGGACAGGGAGGTTAATATATGGAGAGCTTTTGCTGCATGACTGGGCCATTCAGCCCTGGGGTCCACAGCGCAGTGGGAAGCTTCTGTCCAACGACATCTCTGAAGATGATCATAGGTATTGGACTAATGAGCTTTACTGGGGCATGGGTCTCTAGAGAGGAGGGGCGTCAGGTGTGACAAGCCTGGCTTTCTGGGCTTCCCTGGCAGGGCGGCCCCATAGGAGAAGAAAACACAATTGTTTTCACTTTGTAGTCACAGATTTTAGATGACAGAGTACCGTAAGTGTGACACATCATGGTCACTCTAATGACCTGCAGTCTACGTGTGCCTTAAGCAGATTCAGGCAGATTATGTCAGATGCAATTCAGACAGGCAGGGCTGGCTGGTTGTCGTGGTCAGTGTTTGTGAACAGGATGGGGAGATTAACAATGGGCGCATGGCTGATACCCCCAGTGGTGTCACCACAGCGAGGTCAAAGCTAAGATCCCAGAGTGTTAAATAAATGACCCCACACTGCCAGCAGAGCCCAGTAACATTTGGCTGGAATGTGTTCAAACACGCCTCTTAAGACAATGTAGGATATAGGAAAACAGGCACACAAACTCAGTGCCCTTTGTTTGAGAATACTCTGAGAGTTTCAAAGATGAATGAGCACCAGTGGATTTGAACACAAACTGATTAGACAGCCAATCACCAACAGCTTGTTTTAATCCATTGAAGTAACCATCTTTATCTTGTAAAAGAGGACACAAGAGACTTTTTCAGCTTGGCCAGAGATCCTCTGTTAGTAATATGTCTTTGTTTTGAGTCATAAAACTATTGGCACTTTTTAAAATTTCTTCCATTTGTTGGTCAAATGAAAATACTGAATATTATGTTCTTGGGTTTATGCAAATGTTACTTGATTTTGCTTGTCTTTTTTGTCGCTCTGCTCCAGGAGCTCACTTGAACCCTGCCGTCTCGCTTGCCATGGTGATACTTGGGAAACTACCAGTGAAGAAGTTCCCTGTGTATGTGGTGGCACAGTTCCTGGGGGCTTTTGCTGGATCTTGTGCTGTCTATGGGCTTTATTATGGTGGGTGTAAATGAAAAAACTTTTCTGAAAAAACATTCTGAGGGGCAGTTATCCAGCTAATTTAGCAATCCTCTTTCTGCTCTTGAATAAATATGCTTCTGTAAAGAGATTTTCTTATTATATTTGCATACTGTTTCCATTTCTGGCTTATTTGTATTGAAAAAAAAGCTTGTTATCAATATCTACATAAGCAGCTCTTTTGTACAGCATGGTCTATGCAGCATGTCCATTTGTATTGTTTGTTTTTTCACAGATGCTTTGATGGAATACACCAATGGAGAATTTGCCGTTACTGGTGTGAATGCCACAGCCAACATATTTGCATCTTATCCTGCCAAACACCTCTCAGTCTTAAATGGATTTGTTGATCAGGTAGGGCTTAAAACTAACTTGTAGTTTGTGAGTCCATGTAAGGTTTCATGTAAAAAACAAAACACAACATTATATCCACATGGAGAATATATATAGTTTTACACACTGTCAAACTGATAGACAACATTAAAGTCAATCACGTTGAATCTGTCTGTAGGAAACATTTTCCAGTGAGATTCTGTACATGTTGAAGCTACTAGAGCATACAAAGATGCATGTAAGCGTGCATTTAGTGCAGTCATGGGTATAAATGTAAGCACAAACGTACATGTAAGTCATTTGGTGATGTATGAACAATTCTGTTCCAATGCTGAGAATAATTACCATCTGTCCTGGATGTGCACAAGGCGAGATGTTAGTTTGTGTATTTGTGGCGTGATTCAGGAGATCAAAGGCCCAATAAGTCTATTTTTGGTTAAATAGAAATAAATTAGGTACAATCACATTGATATTTAAGATATTGTGCCGTCTATTAATATATACACAGCTAGAGCAGCTAGAGCACCAGAAACATTAATAACGTAGCTTCAGTTGTTACTTGGAGAGCTGTGTTTTGATATTTGTTGTTGGAGCATTTTGATGAAAATGCTAATATGCTGCTAATATTCAGCCATGTGTGGCTGTATTTCAAAGCTGCTTCATTCAGTCTGAAACCAGGGGAAAGGGGAAGCCCCATAATAAGCTTAGACAAAACATAGGTCATAGGTCATAACCCTAACCCCAGCAGATGAGATAACTCAAAAACAACAACAACACCACCAACAGAACGCATTTGATTTTGTGTTCTTTTATGTTTTTGGTTCAGGATTTTGCATTTTAACAGTCCGATATCAGTATCAGTGTAGTTGTTGATGTTACAGTATGCTGATTTCCTTATGCCTCTGTTTCACAGGTGATTGCAACCGGTGCACTGATCCTGTGCATCCTGGCCATTACTGACAAGAAGAATATTGGTGCTCCACAAGGCATGGAGCCTCTGTGCATCGGCCTGATCATCATGGCTATTGGAGTGTCAATGGGTCTGAACTGTGGCTATCCAATCAACCCAGCACGAGACCTCGGCCCACGGTTCTTCACTGCGGTGGCTGGATGGGGCATGGATGTGTTCAGGTAATTTTACTGGCTTAGAAAACCAAAAGGTGCCTATTATAATAGGTATTAGATTCATGAAAAGGAGAAAGTAGGCTTTTGTGAGCTGCCTCATCAAGTTAGATGTCCAATATCTGCTGCTGCGCACATGCTCACTGGTGGCTGACACATACAGTAGTAGATATCACGTGAAGAGCAGCATTCATAGCTCCATCTGCGCTCTCTTGACAATCTGAATCAATATTTCAAAGACCACCCATGTCTTTCTTGCATTTTGTAAAAGGGCTCTGGGATTAAAGTGAACAGGGAGAGATTTCATGCACATGAATATTAAATATTCAGTGCATATGTGTGTTCCTCCCTCTTTCTTCCTTTTATTCTCTCCCAGTCATTACAGCTATTCCTGTTACTTTTTCTTTACTTTATTCATGTTCAAAATCCTTTGATTTTAATAGGTACACAAAATACGTTTTTATGTAATTGTTAAAATGTCCCTAAAGAGTATGTGATACTTTTTAAAAACACAACTTGAATGATCATTTTAGCAGGAAGGATTTAACCTCCTTGCTTAAAAGTACTTTTTGACCACTAGTAGCGATATGGAGCAATGTTTGTTTCACATGCTGTACTAGCACACGCATGAGGATGCACTGGCACATGCAGATGCATGTGAATGACCCAGTTTATATTTCTGCCTGTGGTTTCATGCTACACCATGTAGCAACATGCCAGCAAAAGGCAGGAAAGCTATGTTTATAAAGCTTATACAATGCAGATTACCAAATATTATTATGTAATTTGAATGTTGTGGCTTTGCAGACGAGGACAGTGCATATTTCTGAGAAACAGTGAATGAAAATAAACTGTTTATTTACATGAAGCACCATAGGGAACCTCTAACATCTGTTATTCTGATGCTTTTGGTTCTATCCCAGAAAAGGTAGAATAACTAAAGGAATCTCTGGGATTTATTCATGAGTGATAGTAACATTTTTCATAGTGTTGCCATTGAGCTTGTCCTGGGGAACCCCAGAAGCTTTAAGGCAACATGGTGGAGATATTGTTTCTCTTGCATGCCCTGCTTTGCTCTGGGTCCTCCTCAAATGTTTTCTGATTTGTCTCCAAAGACACCCAGGAGGCAACCTTACCAGGTACCCAAACCACCTCAGCCAGCTGTTGTTTTTGTATTCTCGATCATGACTTTACATTTATGAGTATGGGTAATGGTTAGAACAGAAAAATTATCAGGAAAATATATTTATTTTGGCTTAGCAACATTATAAACCATCCACACATTTGCTGAATTAAATTCACCTAACTAGATGTATCCATAATGATTCCTTCCTTTTTAATGGATGGAATTTTGTCATATACGTAACTTCTAAATGATACAAAAAATGACACCGCACAGCAAAGATGGCACCCTAATTTAATTCCCTAACCCAGGGACTGCAGATGGAAATTAGCTGTTGGCAAAATCTGGAGCAGAGCATGTTTTCTTTTTTTTCTTGAGATTAATGTTTTTTTTCTGTACATGGTCCCTGATGTAAAAATACATTTAAAGAACAAATTTCACTGAATTGTACACTTAAAATACTATATGCATGCTGCAAACAGGAGAGGGGACAACGTGCATCCCTGTCTCACTTTCACTTTGGACTTTGTCAAGAGAGCAAACAAAGCTGTTATACTACATGTATTGTATATAAACTAAATGTCTCACAACAGCAGCCTTTGTAAACCATACTCCTATAGGATGTTCTAAAAACATGTGTGGGCTGAATAAACAGACTCCCCCTTCAGTCATCTGTGCAGGCCTAAAATATTGGTCCACTGTCCTGTGACCTGAGCATGATCTCCAATGTTCTTCTTGAAAGCTGAGTATCACTGAGAAGAGTCTCCTTGATTTTAACTGAGGCAAAGTAGTCTGATTACTGAAAAGTTAGACCACATTCCTCTGGTCTGGTCTTACAGATTTTGAGGATGACATGTTGGTTGGTTGGTTGGTTGGTGGCTAGTGTGTTCGTTCAGATTCTCTGTCCCTCAAATCCTATGCTGAAGAGGCATGTTAACTGTTCACTAAACACTGCACACTAAAACATTCTAGGCTGTTTAGATTTCAGGGCCAGATCTCATTCAACTTTGGCAGCTTTCCACTTAGGAGCTTTCTAACTAAGCAATGAACTCTGCTAACATAGGCTCAGTGCCTCTAGGTCCTTTCAGGTCACCTCTAGTGTTTAACACAAACTTCCCCGTATGACGTCAGTGTCATCCTTGTCAAGAACAACAGTCTTGTTTTCTTTAAAAATATATATATTTTTACACAAAATAAAATGTACTCATACATGTAAAGAAACATAATAACATCAACAACAACAACAGATTAGAAAAGAAACAAAAAAAAGTGCTTCTGTTGTAACTGCAATATAGAACAAAGGGTAGATTAATTTCTATGTAAATACAACTAAACCAGTTCATACATAGTATATACATATAACTATACCTACATGCAAACACGTACGAATCACATGCGCTCATCTATTTATACACATATCCACATACTCACACTCCCATACGTAATTATTTGTTCTATTATACAGACAACAAATGAAACATATTTACATCCCTTTAGTTGACGTTTATTAACATTACAATGTTATATGTTTCTTATTTATTTATTTATTTCAGTTTTATTTATTTTTAGTCCAGTCTTCACCCTGACTCTTCTTTTATTTCAATAAACATAATTAACAAAACATTTTTGAAACATTCAGTGTTAATGTAACTTCCTTTCAAACTGAAATAAATAAAAAAAACTATCAAATGCTTTTTCAAAGTCAGTGAAAGAAAATGAAAACAGTTTTCATTAAGCTATAATATTCAGTTATTTCAATGAGTAGTTTTTTTATTTTCACTATATTGTTTAAATCTAAATCTAAATGTTGCTAATATTTTAGCATTGTAAAAATATGGAGTAGTTGGCCTCTAATTCTTTGATTATTTGAGTTTCAGTAAGTTTTTTTGTTCTAAATGACCAATTGAAGGTATGAAACAATAATGTTTCAACACTCATAGACAGTTTGATAAAAGTTTACAGGAATGCCAGTCGGGTTTTCTGCTGAGATGACAAATGCTTTGCCAGAGCATTGTTGATCATGCCTAAAAGATAATCTTGCTTTTTATGAAGTGCCTCAGAAATTGCTTTTGGTTTGATGCAATCTCTCTGCTGTTTCAGATGTACAGATAATTATTTCTGTCACCTTTATTTTCACTTTCGACAAATATGCTATATCTGTGTTCCTTGTTGATTACTGGCCCCTGCCTTGGTCTTTTCTTTTTAACCTCTGCACTCAAAAGTGTCTGTGCATGTCACAGCTGAAAGGCAGCTGTCAAGCTAATTACAAAACAGCTTATTGCTTATAAAACTGAAGTTTTTGAATAAGAAAGTATTAGTAATTTTTTAATAAATCCCATAACATATGGTAGTTGAAGGCAGTGTAAAGGCTTGCTGTGGGACAGATACAATTTCTGCTGCTCTCTGTCTCCATGTCATAGTTGTAACTATCACCAGATGGCTGATATGACTTTATAAATATAAAGCAAGATTGTTTTAATGCACATATAAGCCTTTGGTGCTATTGGGTCCATATCATGATGAAAGTATGTGCTAAATCTGACATAATCTTTTACATTTATGATTTAAACAGCAGCTACAAATGTGGTCCGATCCTTAAGGAGACGCATTTGTTAAATGTAAAAAACACTCAGGTCAGGCAGAGGATTTCTCTACATTACACCCCATTTCCCTGTGGAGTGTGAAGGGCAGCACTTGGCTCTGCACAATGTTCACATGGCGTCAATGTGACCCACTGTGTCCGTCTCATGGCCTGATCATCTTAGCTGTGGACATAGATTAAAGTCTATAATCCAGCCGCCTCCCCCCTGTAGTCTACTTCCTGAATGTCTATAGGAGAGAAAGACAGCGTGTTCAGACGCTTGTTTACTTTCAGGCTTGTGCATCAGTTCTGTTAACTGAAGCCCTTTCACCTGCAATAAAGGCTCAGATCGGCCACATTGGCCAGTGGGGCTCTAATCTCCCTTTGGCTCAGTAAACGAGTCTGTCTGAGGTCAATTGGAGTGGGAATGAGGACACACACACTAGGTCTAACACACAGAGCTCCTTAAGACTTTACTGTAATCTGGGATAACTGCCTATAACTCACCCCAGGTAGGGTAATAATAACATAAACATTCACACAGATTGCAGACAGGGTGTGTGTTATTTAATTGTAGAGAGTTGTATTGTAGTTCCATAAAACTGGGGGATTGGGAGTCAGAAAGGACAAAATCAAAGCAACAGAGGTCCAAATGACAAGTCCTGACATTTAATCCCTATTATACACTAGGTCAAGCTCCAAATACATTGGATCCTACTCTTCCTCTAATGCACTTCAATAGGATCTTTCATTGTGTTGTGTTCATATTTGAATTATTGTAATTAGAAGTATATGAGATGTAAATAGTATTCACGTCAACATGCAACAAGCATGATACTGTACCTGGTATGCTGAATTTTTCTTAAAGCTTTGATATATCTGACTTGGTGCTAAATATGAACAAGTATGTCTGAAAATCAAACAGACATGGATGCTCCATGACAGCCAAAGTCTGCCATTCATTGTAATTAAATACAAATGTAAAGGCTGTAGAGTGATATTGCAAAGTATTTGCACAGAGGCAAACAGGAAATGTGCAGACAGAGAAAAGGGAATGACACGCAACAAATGTCCCCAGACGGACTCAGACACTCAGTTAACATGATACATGATGAAGTCGTAGCCACACAGCACAGTATTTTTAACTCTCACATGAACAACTTATAACCAGTCAGAACCATCTTGATTATCTGATGATGTGAATGTTTTCAAGTTGTAAACACATTGTCCATCTCTATGGTCCATTTAATATAGTGTTGCAACAATTAGTCAATTAATCAAATCATCAGTCGACAAAGTATTTTTCTAATCAAATAATTATTTCAGTCATTTATTGAAGCAAAAGTGTCAAATATCTGTTCTGTGTCATACATGACAGCAAACTGAATACCTTTAGATTTTGTAATGTTGATCAGACACAACAAGACATTTAAAGATGTCACCTTGGGCTTTAAGAAAATTATAATAATCAAACTCCATGTCCCCTGTTTATAACAGGCTTGCTCTTAAAGATAAGGATGGTGGTTCTCATGTGCAGAGCCAAACCAGCAATGAATTGATCCTTTCAAGTATTGTGCGTGTATCCAACGCTTGATATATCACATTCCTCCATGCTATAGACCTCTGTTATTATCCAGAAACTATTAAAACAAGTCAATGAGCCAAACCATTGCACTGGGTGTCATGTTCCTTCATCACAAAGAATTTGGGCACGTTGGTTTGTTGCTTTTCCAGAGCCACAGAAGACATTATACAACTATTTAAAAAAATGTTAAACACTCCATATGACTAGTAAATTGACTGAAATATGTTAAACTGTTGGAGTAACCCTTAAGGCAAAGCCAATTAGGTAGAATGATGTGTAAATAATAGTAAATATATTATTGTTAAGCTATATTCTCTGATAATTATTTATGCGTGTGTCCTAACCGCAGAGCTGGGGGATGCTGGTGGTGGATCCCTGTGGCGGGGCCCATGGTGGGTGGAGCAGTTGGAGCTGGTGTATACTTTCTCTTCATTGAGCTGCACCATCCCGAGCCTGAAAAACAAGAGGAAAACAATGTCCAGGACAAATATGAAATGATAACGATGAGTTAAAATGAAAAATAAGGGCTGCTGAGTGTAACAACAAAACTGTGGCAGATGATTCATTCTCGCCTCAGAAGGCAAAACCATTTGTCTAAATGAAGCAGTTACATACATTATACAACAGATATTCACTGTTTTGAAAATGTACATGTCATGATAACTATAAGGCATGCATCTGGCTATGCAATTACATAGTCATTTATACATTATGCATGAATGTTTTATATGGCTTTTAAGTCTTTTTTCTGGTCTATTAATATGTTTCAGGTTTAATCTGTCAGGGACTCTTTCATATACCAAAAAAATTAAATCTTTTTACAATATATATTCTTTTTATACATCAGGCTTTTCTTTTATTTCCATTATATCATAATCTTCTGTAGAAAGTTTCTTCTGCTTTATAGCCATGCAGTACTCTTTATAGTGTTCCACTGGGATAAGCTCTTCTCATTAGAAATATTTGCCAAGTTTCTGTACATCATTTAATTTTTTTTTTTTTTTTTTACGACTATCTACCTATCAAACAAAAAGGGGCATTAAATATATTTAGCACTTAGGACATGGCTGATAAACTTTGCTAAAATATGGAAATGTAGCAATTTATATTATTTTTAGCTGATGTGTTACAGTGATGTATGTATTTTGTGGAGAGACCTCCTTATTCTCTTTCACTTCATTCTTTGCATGTGTGTAAAGGAACTTGTGTGATTGATGGTTTTATCTTGCTTTCAGAGCTGTAAATGTATTCTATTAATTTAGAAAATCCAGCCTTAAAGGATTATACTTGTGTCGCTTACTTTTCTACTTATCTCCATCATTTTTTTCTGTTCCAAATCCACCTGATGTTACATATGTTATGAAAAGCCATAACCATCATAAGAAACTTACATATCTGCTTTCTGCAAAGAAGCTGTAATTTTGTTTTTAGGCAAAAACCTTTGCGAATTCCTGGATGAGCTGTGTCTGAGTCATTACATACTTTTCAGGGACCCATATGCAAAGACTGACTGTAATTGTTTACATTAAAAAACTATTTGAAGCTGAGATAAAATATTAAATAAAACACTTTTGTTCCCAGTCTATAGCTGGTGCTGATTTTACTACAGCATAGTACATATCTGTAAATCTGCCAGAGAGAAACACTGCCAACATCCCAGCAAGAAAGTATTTGGAAGAAACAATACTGTTATTTTCCTTTATAAATGTGCTTTCCTACTGAGATATATTGAGATTCATACTGTTTGTATCCTGTCAGCACACATATGTGGATTCACAAACACCACGACCAAATCATTTTAAACATTTTAAATCAGCATGGATAAATGGAGAAAATGCTGTCCGACACTGGGATGCATTTAGACTTTAATGTGAATGTGATGATTGTTGTTGTCAGTTGAACAGACATTTTTAAAAAATACATGAATTGTGAGATTATATTGCATTGCATTGAAATACATTTTATAGCAGTACAAGACACTTGTTCAGCAAAGTGACAATCAGCTAAATTCAGAGGTTTTGTGTGTGATGCTGTTCAGTTCACCATGTTAGTTATATTTAAAACCCTGTATGTGGCTTATATTTGACAGAAAATAATCACTGTACACATGTTTGCAAAGCTGAAGGTGTTGTCTCAACAAATGTTCAGTTCTTGCAGTGAGGTGGTTTATATTTTGGCACTTGTATTTCCCTGTCATACACTTTGATGCTTCTGTCTTGCATGGCAACCTGTCAGAAAGTAACGTTTTCATCTTTTTGTGTGTTGTTTTTTGTGTGCTTATTTTAAGTTGCTTACTTTTTCTAAGGCAGTTTCCTAACATGATTTTGTTAAGTACTATACATCTGAATCAACACCTTTTCTGTTACACTCTTCAGTGTACCTTACTATGAAATAAAGTTTGTTAAAATTATATGTTTGTTCACATTCGTTGTAGATTTCCAAAAATGAAATGATTGGTGCAACAATGTATTATGGTGTGTAATTTTGTGATACAAAAATGTGACAATGTGCACAGCAAAACAGAGAAATCTTCACCACAGTTTCTCCCAAAACATTACATGGTGGAATGTACAATAATATCACATCCATTAATACTGTGTTCTGTAAATTTTACCAGCTGTTTCTTATCATTGGCCAAAGGGATAAAAAAAACAACAACAAAAAACCCAACAACAACAACAACAAAACACTTTTTGGGAGATAACTGGATTTATCCAAGGCAGTCAGGAGAATTTTACTCCAAATAAGTTCACATATTATCTCACTAAAGTATCCAAGATCTTATCTTCCAGACATTGTTTTACTGTCTAATCTTATGTTCAATTTATGTAAGGCTCTGCTCATTAAAAATTCGGAAATATAAACCACACTAAGCTATGATAGCGGTTCTGTCAAGCTGTACTTCGGCACTATGGTGCTCTCAGCTAAATACTAATGTCAAAAGGCTAACATGCTATCAGTGGCAATGCTAATATGGTGATGTTCAGCTGGTATTATCATTATCTTGGAAATGTTTTACCTGATTATAGAGGAAAATTATTACAATTCAATTGCACCATACAGTAATTGTTGAAACACATGCACGTATTAATTCTACAACTGAAATGTTAAGTCATTATTCTAGTTCAGAGCATTCAATCACCAAGTCAATCTATGCACAATCGTCAATACTAGTATCAAGTACAGCAGAAAAACATACAAATTTAATAGAAGACAACTGTAAAAGCTTATATAACTTCATGGAGAATGGATGAGATGAGATGAAGAATGTTTTTTCTTTTTTTTTTTTCTTTTTGCGGTTCAGTGGTTTTGAGGCTCTTTCCCAGAGGGTGTCCCCTCATCTAATAATAACAGCTCTAAATTATAAAGAGCATATGAGCCTTTTGCCCATATAAAAGTATTCTTTCGTTTTTTTTGTCGCTCCTCTAAAGATGAAGAGTATTTTTGAATCTTCAATCCAAATCATTCTCATTTTGACCCTCATTCACAGTACCATATTTATTACTGAATACACAATTTTAATTATGTATGTATGTCACTGGCAGCATGTCCAGGTACATAAGCAAATACGTATACCCTCTCCACACCCACACACCCACCCACCCACCCACACACACACACACACACAAACACACACACAACATCACATCAATACTTGGAAAAGCAAAGGTTCATCAGGTTTGCTCTATCTAACTATCAGATGCAGAAGTGACATCACACATTAGACAAATTGTGACTTTAACTCATTAGCTCCTGGACTGAAACGATGCTTTATGGAGTATTTTTACTGTCTGAAATGTTAGTCTGCTCATGCTTAAACAAAAGGACATTAAATGAAGCTTGAATCATGTGTCTGTGTGTGTTCATGGGTGTATATACTGACCTTATTTAGGACTCACTTACACTTACCAGAATGTTCTTTATTATAATTTTCCCTAAATACATATACTTTAATAATGACAAATGGAAAAATTGTTTCCGTAACAGCCAGATTAGGTATTACACTAACTCGTGTTTTAAAAGATGCTGTTAAAGCAGCTTTATAAATAATATGACAAATTTATTGTCAAAATAATGACATAAAACCCCAAAGCATCAAGTCAAATGGAACATCTTCAACAGATGTGACTGCACATTTATTTCAGCATCAAATAATGACACATTTAATGAATTATTGTACTGATTGGCACATACCGAACTTATACAGTAACTGATATGAGTCTAATAATGTTAGATCAGTATTTAAACTGAGGTTTTTTCTGGCTTACCTCAAATTAGCAAATTAGCAAAAAGTAACAATTCCTTTAGGTGGTAAAATTTGGGAAGAAAAACAGCGAAACCAGATGACAGATGACATTTGTACATTTTGATATGGCATGTTGGGAAAAAGCTTGCCTACTTATACATCCAGCATACACTGAGCAACATTAGCATTTATTTGGAGCTGTGTTTCTGTGAATGCTTGAACCTTTTACATCACACAGATGTACTTTGACTCAGTGTTTATATCAAAAAATATTGATTCATGCAGGTTTAAATTCTTTGAGCTCTGTGCTGTGGTGACTGAGTATCAAAGTTTTCATTTGGAATGATTTTTGAAAGTTAATATTGTCTAGGAGTTAAATAAAAGAAAAAAGTGCTGATGTGGAGTGGAAATACTATCATTGATGACCATTAACCTTGTTTGTGTACTGTGTACTCGTGTCATTTACCTCAGAGAAACTAATACTTGAAAGCAGTCCAGTGTAAAGGCAACGGTACATGTTACCAGTAACATTAATGTCCTCAGTTTAAAAGCACCACCAACAAACAGATGTATGACTGGGCTCAGCCAGTTCTGATTTGATCAATAATCTCTTCAAACAGCATTTATCACAAAAATCGTTGATTTTACTGAATAAACTGACATTAAAAAGATACACTCAGAATACAGTGTAAGCAGTCTAACTGTTTGCACTGAGTACATGAAGTACTGCTTTTCAACTGTTCAAACATGTATTGCGCCAATACGTGGAATTTCCACATCCAGGTCTTTGAAAGCGTTACTCATTTATGTTTTGGGCATTTAGTGGTTGTGTAAAAACTACAGATGAAGAGCATTTCAACATGAAAGTTCTGCCAGAAATGTTCGCAGGTGGGACTTGGAGGGGTCTGAATGAAGGATCTGAGGTCATTTTAACCTCTCAGTCACTAACAGCACACTGTACCACATGTCCTCCCTGCTCATACCTCTGCTCTTTCACAATGTGTTCGATCTACATGGCCCGACCCCCAGCCAATCAGGATAGGACCAAATCCCCCTTATCCATAAACCATTACTCCCAGTGTCCCCTCTGTCTCTGTACAGTACAGTACAGTGTGTTTTCCACTGTGATAACAGGCCCCATTACAGTGATGAAGCTTCTTTGAAAAAGACAAAAGGATCTCAACTCCAGACTCCACCTTTACTGTGCCTCAGTAAGATTTTAAGCCTGTTCTCATCACCTGTGGGAGAGGTGTTGGTTTGAAGGAATTATCAAATCTTTCCCTCTCTGTTTGACACCATGTCTGCATTGAAAATCCTGTGTTGTTTGCTGTTAACGTTTCACCTCTTCGAGGGGAAGAAAATCAAAGGAAGCAGAGCAGGTGAGTGAAATGCTGCATTTATAATCAACCATTTATTATCGAATGTTTGAATGAAAAATGTTAAAATCAAAGAGCAATTCACCATCTGCCTTTGAGTAGATCTACATGCACTCTTAAGAGTTAGCTTTTTTGACATTACGTACTACCAGTTCCTGTATCAGCAAAAACAAATTATGTAACAAAGATAAAGCACCTGGCAGGTTTTCAAACAGGGGACACCAAACTGCAGTTTAGAAGTTTGGCCCTTCACCTCTCAGTCTTTCCCTGGATGTTCTTTCATTTTACAGACATTAATGTACTTATTTGTGTTCTTGACAGTATTGCATATATAAAATATATCCTGAGGCACTGAGTATAGAGTTTGTAATACGATGTCCTGTCTTTTATGGCTAACATGGAAATATCCAGAGTGTATTGTACATAATTTAACACTTCCCAAAATTCAGACTTTGATCTTTTGGAAACTATGGGATCCTCCCTCATCTACAGTTTAAGAGAAACCTCTTTAATAAAGCTCAGCTGCACAGCATGTGTTTGTGAAGATAAATCTTCCCGTGGGCCCTTCAACCTGGCAGTACCATGCTGGTACTGTTAATAGGCCTACTTATGTTCTCCTGTGTAATATCATGTTTTATCATTCAATTCAAGGCACTTGATTAAATATACTGTACATAGTGCATCAAACAATTCATCAGATGTTTGGTTTTGAAACTACGGAGCAATACAGAGCTTTGTTTGAGCCAGAATTATATTTCCTGATCTGGTTGCTTTTGCTAGATTATAAAGCAGCACTGTTTTGTGTTATAATGCATACACTGTTGAGAAAACACCTTCATGAGTCAAGCAAAACGGCATTGTTCTCTGTCAAGGTTGTTACAGCTGATTGATACTGTGGCTGTTTTACTTTATTTATTTATTTATTTTTATTGTATTGGTCATACTAGCTATAAATTAATCACTGTGCAAATTCCCATAACCCAAAGTAAGTGATGCAAACTTTCCCCTTAATCAAGTGTTACATTCAGTCAATTGTATCTGTCTGTGGGTGTTTTAAATACTCAGAATACAAACCTTGCAGCCCTTCGGTCACTGCACACAGCATGCAAACATTGCTGCATTTTTTTCTATTCTTCATTGCTATTAATTACAGTGTAGGACTGTTAAGTACACTCAGTACTCAGTCAGTACTTCTTTTTTTTCTAAATGAGTGTGTTTTTTCACTGTTACGAATGAGTAAGACGAAGATGTTTTTAATTGCTCCTCATTTTCATACAGATAAACAGTGACACGACACACCAAAGATAATGTGGGATTTAATGAGCAGCGGGATGGATGATAGATGGATAATTGCTTTCATTACTTTCACTCTTGAACTATTTGCATCATGGGCTTGATATCAGAAAACAGAACTCATCAGATGAAAACTATATCAATGAGTGTTTGGGCCTGGGGTTCTGGCATTATTAACATGAAACTG